>NC_133620.1:463271246-463428746 GCF_048593235.1 Sminthopsis crassicaudata
GTCTGGCCCTGAAATCTTCTTGCTTATACATTGCACACGGAGCACACGCCAATCATTTCATCATTAGGAAACCATTATTTGTTGTAGGATTAAATCAATGCTAAATTAGGTTTAACCATTGTCTCCTCAATTCCACTCAGTACCTTGTTTCAAGTTGTGGCATCTCCTTGTAGGATCAGAACAATCATACAGAGATATTGTCTCTATCAATTCCACCGAGGTTGGATTTGAATTCAAATCCTCCTGACTCCAGGGCCAGCACTCTATCTAATTTGTCCCCTAGCTGCTCCTTCTGGTTGGCATTTAAAGCTCCTCCCAGTCTGGCTGCAACCTATCTTTCCAGGACTATTATACATGGAATCAGGGCAATCCAATGCATGGAAATATCTTTGGGTGACTAAAAGGTAAGCAGAGTAGACACCTCTGACCTCTTCTCTCACCCTTTCTTAAGGGAGACTTTAATTCCTGCCAGGAATGGCAGCAGAAGGTCATTCTGTTCTCCTCAGAGGGAGGAAACACTGGGCTGGAATTCTGTCTGCTCCTTTACTAAGTGTTAGAACGGGCAATGGGATTTTCAGGTTCGGGCTAACTTCTGACTGATGTCTAATTATTGGGGAAAGCAAAGCTCATTGGGAATAGGAAGTGCTTCATTCTTTGTAGTTGTATTACCAGTGCCTATGACAGTTCCTGGAATACACTAGGTGTTTAACAAATACTTCATTGATTATAAGAAGAATTCCTTCTGAATACGGATTGGACCTGATGGCTATTAAGATTCCTTCTTTCTCCTAAAAATTCCATGACTCTACATTTTTTTTTCCTAATCTGTAACTCCTTCAGGGCTGAGCTCCAGCATGACCTCTGAGATGAGACATCTCTCATTTCTAACTGATAGTGCTGAAACTGCAATTACAAAAGAGAGGAGGGAGAGAAAAAGAGAGAGGGGGAGAGGGAGAGGGAGGGAGATGGGTGGCTGATAGATAGAGAGAGAGATAGATAGACAGACAGACAGATGAGTGGTTGGATAGGTGGATGGATTGATGAATGAATAAAACATGGATGGATGGATAAGTAGATAGATGAATGGGCAGATGAATGAATAGTAGATAGGTAGTTAAATGGAGAGGCAGATGGATGGATGAATGAATAGATAGATAGATAGATGGTTAGATAGGTAAGTAAATAAAAGATAGATGGATAAAAGTGGATGGATGGATGAATAGATAGGTAGGTAGATGATAGATAAATAGATGGATGGATGGATAGGTGGATGGATTGATGAATGAATAAATAGAGGAGTAGGTGGATAGATGAATGAATAGTAGATAGGTCCATAATGGAGGGGTAGATAGAAGGACGAATAAATTATATAGACAGATGAAGAGACAAGTAAGTAGATAAAAGGTAAATGGATGGATGAATAGATAGATGATAGATAAGTAGATAGATGGATGGATGGATAGGTGGATAGATGAATGAATAGTAGATAGATAGATAGTTAAATGGAGAGGTCTTAAGTCCAGAGCTCCTTTCCATAATATGATGTTGTACTTCTAGTAGATGCTTTATGAATTGCTGATTGAATGAACTGTGCCCCATTGGGCCCAGATTTGGAGAATTTTTAGGGGAGTCTGGATAAAAACAGGAACAGGATCTAGGATTTCATTAGGAATCCTTAGGTGAAGAAATTTCTTCTACCAATGGATTGATGAATGAATAGATACACAGATGAATAGATAGGTAAGTAGATAAAAGATAGATAAATGAAAAGATGAATGAATGATGCATGAATAATAGATAAATAGATGGATGGGTGGATGGACTGATAAGTGGATAGATATGTGGATGGATGGATAAATGAATAGATAGGTAGATAGATAGGTAGGTAAATGAATGGAGAGACAGACAGATGAATAGATAGGTAAGTAGATAAAAGATAGATGGATAGATGGATGAATAAGTAGAGAGATGGATAAATGAATAGGTAGATAAGTAGGTAGAGAAAGAGATAGATGGATGAATAGATATATACATATACATATGTATATATATATATATATATTGCATATATTGATATATGCAGATGTTGTTTCTCCTATATATTTAATCTTTTTCAGGACAGGAACTATCAGACTTTTGTCTTTGTGTGTCACCTAGAGTCCAGCATATAGTGGGAGCTTAATAAGTTCTTGTCAATTAAATGGTTCAAAGTCATGTTCTGTCTTTTGGTCCCAAGTCCAGAGCTCCTTTCCATAATATGATGTTGTACTTCTACTAGGTGTTTTATGAATTGCTGATTGAATGAACTGTGCCCCACGGGCCTAGATTTGGAGAATTTTTAGGGGAATCTGGATAAAGACAGGAATAGGAATTGGATCTAGGATTTCATTAGGAACTCCCAGGTGAAGAAATTCCTTCTACCAAGATAGGTTGGCACCTGATCTGCAAGTTACAGAATTAGAAAATTATCTGGAGTGCTAAGAAGTGAAGTGACTGGCTCAGGGTCATTCAATCAGGATATGTTGGGGGTTGGACTGGAGCCCAGATTTTCATGGCTTAGAGATAGACTCTCTATCCACTCCAGTAATCATCTCCAATGCTCTGGGGAAACAAGAGGGGTCTTTTGGATTTTGAGGTGTCCAGGCCAAGGGCTGACCCCTAGTCCAAAGAGCCTAGAGCCCAGCTGTCACATTCCCTGGGTCGGGGCAGTTGATCCCTGGGATCCCTGATTCTCTGTATTTTTGGGAAATTGATTAAAAGGACTAGCTGACAGCTGAAGAGACAGAAACAAGACCAAACCAAACAAAAACTAAAAAGGAGAAAAAATGGTTAAGCGTGCCTAAAGAAGCTCCCAGCAGTCAAGGCATTAATTATCCCAGCCAAGCTAAGCCTGTGACAATGACGCACTTGAGTGTTTTTTGTTTTTTTTTAAGCCCACAGCTCTGCTGTGAAAAACCAAATTTTCCATTTGGAATTGAATGAGAGATACCGAACCCAGTGACTTGTGACCAGATCTTGCTTTGGTCTTCAGGGCAAGATGCTTAACTGAGATGCTGAAAAAACCCTAAAATTGGCCAATTTGGATTGCTCAGGGCCTTTAGAGTGAGAAGAGTGGTGACTTGGAGTCAGTTGGAGTTTGAATCCTAGCTCTGAGCCTTGGGCAAATAATTTCCATCTGGAAAATGGGGAGAATAATCCTTGAGATACTTATGCTATATTATATATAGTTATACTTATATATACTTATGCTTTGTAATGAAAGACAGAAGTGGAGGGTGAAAGGGGCACTAGGGGGCAGTGCAGTGGATAGAGGACCAGTCCTGGAATCAGGAAGATCTGAGTTTGAATTCAGCCTCATATACAACCTTGGGACTCTGAACAAGTCACTTCACCCAATTTATCTCAGTTTCTTTATTTGTAAAATGAGCTGGAAAAGGAAATGGCAAGTTGCTGCAGTATCTTTGCCAAGAAAACCCCAAATGGGGTTGAGTTTGAAGCCTGTCTCTGTCATTTATTGTGTGATTTGGACTTTGGCGAATTCCTGTACCTCCAATTGAAGATGGTTTCTGAGGTCCCTTCTACTTCTCCCTCTAGCATGCTCTAATGACTGCCTTATGCCTTAGGTGAATTACTTAATATCTCTAGCTTTGGTTTTCTGTCAAATGTGAGCATTGATCCCGATGACTTCTAGAGGTGCCTTCTAGACCTCAATCTATAAGCCTATAATGTCTAAAAGTCCTTTTTGGTTCTAAATCTAAAATCTTATGAAATCCCTTTTAAAAAAATGTATTTTATTCAGAAAATCCTGGAAAGACTTACATGAACTGACACTAAGTAAAGCGGGTAGAACCAAGAGAATACACAGCTACTAGATTATATAATGATCAACTCTGATGGACTTGGCTCTTTTCAACAATGGGGTGATTCAAGCCAATTCCAATAGACTTAGGAGCAATTTGGAACTATGCCCAAAGGATTATCAAACTGTGCATACCCTTTGATCCAGCAGTGCTACTACTGGGCCTGCATCTCAAAGGGATCTTAGAGGGAAAGGAACCCATATGTGCAAAACGTTTGTGGCAGCCCTTTTTGTAATAGCAAGAAGCTAGAAACTGAGTGAATGCCCATCAATTGGAGAATGGCTGAATAAGTTATGGAATATGAATGTAAGGGAATATTATTGTTCTATAAGAAATGACCAGCAGGATGACTTCAGAAAGATCTGGAGAGACTGACATGAACTGACGCTAAGTGGAGTGAGTAGAACCAAGAGAACATTGTACACAGCAATAACAAGATGATGTGATGATCAATTCTGATGGATGTAGCTCTTTTCAACAATGAAGGGATTCGGGTGAACTCCAATAGACTTGGGATGGAGAGAGCCATCTATATCCAGAGAGAGAGCTATGGAAACCCAATAGTATTTTCACCTTTTTTGTTGTTTGCTTACTTTTTGTTTTCTTTCTCATTTTTTCTTTTTTGATCTGATTTTTCTTGTGCATCATGATAAATGTAGAAATATGTATCAAAGATTTGTCTATACTTAACATATATTGGATTACTAGGGGAGAGTGTGGAGGAAGGGGAGAAAAATGGGGGACACAAGGTTTTTCAAGGATGAGTGTTCAAAGTTCTTTTGCATATATTTTGAAAATAAACTTATTTCAAAAAAAGCATTTTTGAACAAAAAAGAAGAGGGCCCCCCATCACTTTCCTGTCACAGAAATAACTAGAGTAAAATAATACTGATAAGAGTTTTTACAAATTATTTTTAATGTGGAGTTTGGAATCAGTAAGCCCTAAGATCCCTTTAGCTCTCAAACTGTGATCTTATGGTCCATTGGATAAAAATGTCCAGGTCACAATTTCTTCCTTCCAAACTTGTTGACTGGGACAGCTTTTTGGTTAGGCAGCAGAGGGAGTGAAGTTAGTCACTTTTGGTTAACCCTGGAAAAAGAATTGTGGGATGTCAGACCAAATCTGGGCAAAGGAAAGCTTGGTTGGAAGAGACTGGGGGAGTGGGGAGTATTCCTAAATTTATTACTTTTTCAGGTTGGGCTTGATTTTCATTAATCTGAACAGTTGGGATTCAAAAAAGAGTAGATTGGTATATCAATCTCCAATGATCTCCAAGCTCACCCCAGTATTGAAGGGGTGGAAGGGTAAGGGTCATCTTCTGGTGTAACTGAGGGTTCGAGGGAAATAATAATAATCTTAGAACATGGTTTGCAGTGAGCCAATGAGTTATCCTTAGGGATTGTCCAGATGATCTTCATGAAGGCTAGGCCAGTCCCTGTGATCCACCGGCAGAGCCTCAGGCCATAGCTGCTTCCAGGCCTCCTGGGGAAAGAGGCAAAAAATGGAACTCGTCATCATCCCTTTCCCCACAGGGCATTGGGCACATTATCCTCTGAGGAAATCTGGCAAGACCTAGGTATGAATAATATAGTGTCACCTTCGGCACAGCCCTTTCCCCAAGTTAGAACATAACTTTCTCTGTGACAGTGAAACAGAGATCCTTGTCATAAAGGAATGGGAGAAAATGTCAGCCAATGGTAGCTGGGTACTTTCAAGTCCCATGGGAATGGTGCTATGTAAATACGGGGCCATGTAGTCATTGTTGGGCTTACAAGATCAGCTTAACTCAAAGGCATTGGGGGAGAGGTAAACAGATAACATGCATCCAGAACCAGAAGAGGAAAAATCTGGGAATCAGAAGACCAGGGGTTGGACCTCAGCCCTGCCTCCAACCTTGTGGACTAATTCCTCCCTTTCTCTGAAATCATTTTCTTTCTCTATAAATTTAGGATTTGGGCAAAGATGACGGGATCCAAGATCTGAAACTCATAAGTCTTCCATTAAAAAAATTAAAATTAATAAATATTAATAATTAATATTTCTTCTTTGTTTAATAAATAAGTAAAATAAGTAAAAATGAAATGAAATAAAAATAAATAATCTATAAAATAAAATCTATTTTATAGATTGGGAAACTGAGGCCCATTAAAGTGAAGAGATTTAGGATTCTGAGATTGTAGCTCTGAGGTCAGAAAAGGACTCAGAGGTCATGTAGTCCACCCCCACTCCACCCCTCATTTCACAGGATGGTGACATGCTCACTGTCACAAAAGCAGGAATGGTCAGAGGCAAGACTCCAACAGAGATCTCTGCCTCCGCAACCAGTGGCTTGTCCGTGTACCAATGAGGGCTCTTCCTGCTCTGATTCTCTTGAGTTCAGAAATATAAGATGGAAAACTGGTGGAAGAACATGAGAGAAAATAAGTGATCCAGGCCACCAAAGGGGGTAAGCAGAGAGCAAGAGAAGGAAAATCAGTCAATAAACTTTTGTTAAGCACCTACTATGTGCCAGGCACAGCATCACAAAGCTATTTGAAAAGCCCTTCAAGGAAATACCATACACTACATCAATGGCCATTTAGGTAGAGCCAGAGTGACTCTAACATATTATATGGAAAGATAAAGAAGCCAGAGGATGAAAAAAAATCAACTTTGAAGAATTTTGATTCCCTTCCCCTCCCTCTCCATTCGAATCTTCCTCTTTCTTTCATGGCGGTCAGCCTGGGGTCTGGAAGGTGAAATGGATGGAACACCAGGAAGGCTTAGCATCTGGGCCCAGTGACGGATGTCTGTTGACCAAGGACCAGATCAGTTAAGCGCAGACGGGCTCATCTCCAGATTATCCACAGGGTGAATAATTTGTTCAGCCATGGCAAGTACTCCATCTCAGAGGGTTGCAATCTGTATTGGTGGATAGAGTACCCATAATGAGACCATAAACTCTTGAAGTATTATGGAGAAGTATGGCTTGGTACAAGATCCAGTTTTGAGGTTAAAATGGGAACTTCCTGACTCTGTTAAAGTTGAATAATTTATCATATTTATTCCTTTTCTTTCCTAAATACTTCTTATTTTATTTTTAGAATATTGCTAATGAAAATTATCAACAACCATCTGGAAAAATGCTCAAAATCACTTACGGTTCGGAAAATGCAAATCGAAACAAATCTGCGGTATCATCTCAAAGCCAGCAAATCATCGCAGAAAGGGGTAAGATGAAAAAAATCACAGTAATGGCATTATATAGGAAGACAGACATACGAATACACTTAGGGAGCAGTGCAAAGGCTCGACCGTTGGAGAATGCAATTTGGAATTAATCAAGAAATATTATAAAGCCAGTCATTCTAATCGTTCCATTTTGGGATTTACTCTCTACAAAATTGTTTGTTTTATTGGTATTGGGAGCTCTCAGCAAAGATCCATGATCTTAGAAAAGTCATTTAACTTCATTGACCTCAGTTTCCTCAAATGTAAAATGAAGGGATTGGGCTGGCAAGATGACATCCAAGATGCTAGAACTATAAGCCCATGAACTTTCTCAACCAAGGCAGCCAGGCAGCTCTGCAATTTCAGAGGGGGACTGGGGAGATTGATTTACTCAGGCTCACGCAGCTAAATATCAAAGGCCAGACTCAGAGTTTCCTGACTTGTCCATCCCCTACATCCACACTGCTTATCAAGAACGCAAAAAGATTACTGAGAACAAAAGATCCATCCATCTAGAAATAACCATAGTAATATTATGATCGATAGCAAAGTTAGAAATCAACTTTGTGTGCAACAGTTGGTACAAATTGTGGTATCCGAACGTAATGAAATATTACTTTGCCCCAAAGAGAGACAAGAATTCAAAATCATGTGGAAAGAGAGGTATGAAATGGGGCAGAAGGAAGAAAGAAGTGGAAGAACAGGAAACAATGACTACAATGAGGTAAATCAAGTCACCTCACGTTGAATACGGAAGAGAACGGGAATATTCAGGGTGAATGTTGAAAATTCTCTTTGTGTATATTTTGAAAATAGCTATTATTTTAAAAAATAAATTTATCAGATTTTTAAAAAATTCGTATATTTATGTATTCCTAGACCCAAGTGAAGAACTTTTCATTCAGACGTTGTTTGTCTTCTTAATGGGCAGGAAAGGAAGAGGATCTGGCACTTAATGAAGAAGAATTAAAAAAAAATAATGAATGTTAAAAAGAAATAAACAATATTTTTTAAAAGTCCTCTGTCTAGATCATCGCCTTCATTATATGGATGAACAAACAGGTCATACACAATAAGGGAGTAGTTATAATCTGAATCCAGGTCTAACATTTCTTCTGCCATGCTATACTTGAATTATATACTATGTGGGAACCAAGGAGAGAAATAAAAGACTGCCTGTGCCTTTAAAAATTGCTTTCTGTTCAATTGTATCTAACTCTTTGTGACCCCATTCGGGTTTTCCAGGCAGAGATACCGGAGCGGTTTGCCATTTTTCCTCCAGCTCATTTGACAGATGAGGAAACTGAGGCAAATAGGGAGACTTGCCCAGAGTCTAGAGACCCTAGAGAGCTAGAGAGCTAGTAAGTGTTCTCAGTGAAGATACTGAGCGTTCGCCATTTCCTTCTCCACCGGAAAGGACCAAAAGGATCCTTGATCACAACTCCCCCATATGACAGATGAGAAAAGTGAGATCCGGAGAAATACCATGCGTTGGCCCTGGATCACCCAGGAAACAAGGGCCACAGGAAACGCCAAGCCTCCTTCTCTGACTTGGAAGCCAGCGCTTTTTCCACAAGAGCAGAAGAACATGAATGAGCGCGCCTCATGTGAGAGGACGAGGAAGGAGCCGGGAACGTCTCGGGGGACGGCTATCCTTGTCTTAGATTGCTCATAGATTGTTTTACACGTGCTCAGCTCCCCTCCTGGACCCTAAGCTTCTCAGGACCAAACCTGGATGCGGCTCCACAAGAGACGCAAGAGCAAACTCAATTGCATGGTAGCAAAAGTATACCTAGTACAAGGCAAATGGGGCTTTGTACTAGGCCGCCTGCATCTGGGGGCAAGGATGGGGAGACACTTCCTCTCTGGGGTGGGGGAGGAGCTTTCTTCTTCCCCACAATGGCTACCGTCTGTGGATTTTATTCAGTGTCTTTCTCCTGGATTCACCATTTGATTCAACCTAATCCAGAATATTCTCCCTCATTCTCTTCCCATCCCCAAGGAGGTTAAGGAGATGGACCACTTCTTTTCTGGATTGTAGAATCACAGGGCAGCTAGGGGGTGCAGTGGATAGAGCACCAGCCCTGAATTCAGGAGGACCTGAGTTCAAATCTGATCTCAGACACTTAACACTTCCTGGCTGTGTGACCCTGGGCAAGTCACTTAACCCCAGCCTCAGGGAAAAAAAAAAAAAAAAAAAAAAAAAGATTGTAGGATCATAAATGTTGAGGTGGAAGAGCCCTTCCAGGATGAACCCAACTCCCCTCCGTGTTAGCCCCTTTTCCCGTGCCCCACCCCCATGGATGGACTTCCCCCAGGTATCAAATTCAGCTATACTGGCTCATAATTCAGTGTTCTAGAGTCAAAGCTTCTAAAATCAAATGTTAATTCTGCCATTCACCTTTGCTGTGACCTTGGACCCTCCCAGGGTCATAGGCAAGACGGCTCCTTGGAGGAATAGTTTAACCTCTGAACCTCAGTTTTCCCATCTGTAAAATGAAGGAGTTGAACCCTTTAATATCTTTTTCAGCTCTAGCTCCATGAACCTCGCAGAGCTAAATGGGATTCTTCCAGGGAGAAGTCGCCTTTGCTGTGGGGAAGGAGGCAATTTTCCCTCTCTTTAGATGGGAGGCAATCTACCTTTTTCTACTTTCCCAGGGTGGGGGTGGGAATGGAAGTGCCCCAAGTCTTTCACTACGGCTGCTCCTGGCCCCCAGAGTCCTTTGGGTCTTGCTCCATCTGCTTGAGAGCTGCTCCAAGCCCCCAGAGTTCAGCTTCCATGGAACCCCTTCCTCTCACAGGACTGCCCTGCACAAGGGAGGCTTGGGGCCGGCCAGCCCTCCCCTGCTTGGGGCTTGCTGGTCCGCCAGTTTTTCAAAGCCAGCCTTGCCAGTCAGCGATGTGGCAGCGCGGGCACCCAGCCAGCCCGGGCGAGCTTCTGTCAGTTGGCTGACACTGGGAAGACCATCAGCGCCCCAGCCGAGCACATCCCCGGGGCTCCGGCAGCGCCCACGGCCACCCACGGCAGACTTTCCTCAGGAAAACTCCCCATCGGAGGCGGCATCCGCTCCTTAGCGGCATTCCGGCTCCGGCTCCTTTCTCTAAACTCAATTTTGCAGCCAGGAGGCAGCTCAAGGTCACGGCCAAGGATGGCTCCTTATTACCGACCATTTCCTCGGAGCCGTGTGAAGGCAAGAAGGACGAGAGGTGAGATTTGGGCAGAGAAACTCCTGCCACAACTCACCGCCTGCAGCCATCCCTGGGGACTCAGGGGACCCTGAGGGTCTGTTTTACAGAAAGGTAAATCAAGGCAAGAAAGGCAAATAAGACAAGCACAACCTGGGGGAGGACCCAGAATGATCTGTGGATGTAAAGGAACATAACAGAACTTCTGAAATGACAAACTGGGAAATCAGGAGAAAAGGGAGCCGGAAGTGCTTGGCCAGTGAGATGTGCCCCGGGTTCGGGGTTAAAGACCTGAGTTCAAATCTCGGCGCTGCCACTTCCTGACTGGGGGACCTTGAGTGAGCCATTAAATCACCCTGGGCTTTGTAACGTGCTGTTGTCTCCAGAAGCTCCGATCGCACTTAGTAAGAACCTAACAGGCCTTTACTTTCCTCATCTGCAAAATGGGGGATGTTGGAATGGAGGATTCTAGTGGGGCCGTGATGCTGAGATCTGTGATGGGACCTGTATGTGGCTGGAGTGCTGGAGGGGGGGATAAAGACTCCAAGAGACAAAGAGAGACAGAGATAGAGACACAGGGGGAGAGACAGAGAGACACGGGGGAGAGACAGGTAGAAAAAAAGAGACAATCAGAGACAGAGACAGAGAGAGATACACAGAGAGACAAAGTGACTGAGACAAAGACAGAGTGTAAGAAAGCTTTTTCTTTCCTTTTTCTTTTCTTTCTTTTTCTTTTCTTTTTTTTCCCCCCTGAGGCAGTTGGGGTTAACTGACTTGCCCAGGGTCACACAGCCAGAGAGGGTTAAGTGTCTGAGGCTGGATTTGAACTCAGGGCCGGTGCACCACTTTGCTGCCCCAACAGACAGCTTTTTAATCCTTAAACGGTTGGCTCTTACTATATGGAGTAACGGAGAGATGCTAGCTAACATTATATGAACAGAGCAGAGAAATGCAGCCCAAGGGAGAAACTATATACATTAACTACAGCCAAGTAAATGAAGACAAAGCTAAAACGCAAAGCCCCACTCAGAGCAGTGCGATGACCGTGGCTGGCGGCAAATGACTCACTTTGGAGCCTACTTCTTTTTTCAGGAGAGAGGTGGTGGACCACGGGGGCAGAAATGCTCATACTCTCATAGTCTAGTCACTGCATCAGACCTTTCTGTTTAAGGGGAGGCTTGAAGGAAAGCTACCCCAGTGGTGAGGGGGATCCCTGGGCACTGCTTCCGGTATAAGGAACAAGATGGATTCTATAACAAGCCCAAGGCCGCTCTGACGGAGGAGGGTTAGCACTGGGGCTTCAGCCCGAGCTGGAATTCTGTTCAGATTTATATCAGAGCAGGAAGCCCATCAAGGAAAGCACGGCTTGCAAAGGCTCGCCGAGCTAAGGGCACAGGCCCGCTGCCCCAAGGCCGGGAGGCCCCGTCCCTCATGCTCTCACTCCTCTGAGCTGGGGGGGCTTGCTCCCCAAGAGCCCCGTGGGAAGCCTCTGGGGCCCGTTTCCTGTTTCCTCACTCTCCAGCCCCCCAGCCCTGTGCCCCTCATCTCCAGAGGGGCCGGGCTCCCTGTTTGCTTGCTGACTGCTCGCCCTGCCCCCTAATCCATCCCAGATGTTGGTCACCTCGCCCTAACCGCCTTCTTCCTCATGCCGGGCCCAAAGCCCCTTGGACCCGGCCCCAGAGGGCGGGCATCCGATGCCCTCCGGCTGCCTTCCCCTGCCTCCTCCTGGCAGAACTCGGCGTGGCGATCGCCCCCGCGTCCCCCAGTGAGCCCCAGATGGTCCGCCAGAAAGAAAGCCCGACTTCCTGTGTGTCCGGCAGAGCTGGGGAGAACATTCTTTCCCAGGAAAGCATCTGCCGTTCAGGAGAGGACGCCGCAGTCCCGCCTCGGAACGCTGTCCCTGAGAGAGTGTAGACATCCTGGAGAGGAATATAAATAGAGAGCGGCCCAGGGGTGCCGACCCCGGACAGCGGAGCTGGGAGTCCGGCCGAGCCCAAGGCCCTCAGGTCTGGTCTGAACTCTTCAGGTGCCCTCCCTCCACCCCAGGGGAGACCACGTTTCCCCCGGGAGCCCCTGGGGCAGGGCGAGGTGGGAGCAATCCGTGCCCACAGCAGCTGAGGATCTGTGCCATCCGGAAGGGCCCGGACTGGGGACCAAAAGCCAGAGCGGATCCCGGCCTCCCCTCAGCTTCCCCAGCTATAAATATGGGTAAAGATCCTTGTACTTCTCAGCTCACAGAGGTGTTGGGAGGCAAGGGATGGGTACAACTTGGCCCAATTTCCCCTCTTCTCTCCCAGCCTTTGTACCCTCTGCCTCCAGGCCGCCCAGCTCCTACTTCCTTTCGGAAGCCTCCCTTTGCTTCCAGATTCAGTTCCAGCCCCTTTCTATCCCTCCAGCTACTGCCGCCCCCACATCACTTCCTATTCTCCCCGCTATTTGGGCATTTTTCCGTTGGGTCCCGCTCCTTCTGGCCCCATTGGGGGCAGAGATATGGGAGAAATCTGCTATTTCCTGCTCCAGCTCCTCTGACAGATGAGGAAGCCAAGTAACAGGGTTAAGTGACTTGTTCAGAGTCACCCAGCTACTGAGTGTCTAAAAACGCCTTGATTTTTCCTGACTCTGGGTTCAGGGATACATTAGTGGACTTATTTAATTATCAAAACTGTAATGTCTATCTCTCCCTCTCTCTCCACCCCCCCCCTCTCTGTCTCTCTCTCTCTGTCTCTCCCCCTCTCTGTCTCTCTGTGTCTCTTTCTCTCTCTGTGTGTCTCTCTCTGTCTCTCTCTCTCTCTCTGTGTCTCTCTCTGTCTCTCTGTGTCTCTGTGTGTGTGTCTCTCTCTTCATCTCTTTCTTGGTGTCTCTGTCTCTATTTCTCTTTCTCTCTCTGTCTCTCTCTTTCTCTCTCTCTCTCTCTGTCTCTCACTCTTTCTCTGTCTCTCTCTCTGTCTCTCTGTGTCTCTGTCTATGTCTCTCTCTGTCTCTCTCCTCTCTCTCTTTTTCTGTCTCTCTCTCTCTCATTTGCTCTCTGTCTCTCTCTGTCTCTCCCTGTCTCTGTCTCTCTCTCTTTCTCTCTCTCTCTCTGTCTCTCTCTTCTCTCTGTGTCTCTCTGTCTCTGTGTCTCTCTCTGTCTCTCTCTGTCTCTGTGTGTTTCTCTGTGTCTCTCTGTGTCTCTGTGTCTCTGTCTGTTTCTCTGTCTCTGTCTCTCTCTGTCTCTGTCTCTCTCTGTCTCTCTGTCTGTTTCTCTGTCTCTGTCTCTCTCTGTCTCTGTCTCTCTCTGTCTCTCTGTCTCTCTGTCTCTCTCTCTCTTTCTCTGTCTCTGTCTCTCTCTGTCTCTTTCTCTCTCTGTCTCTCTCTGTCTCTGTCTGTTTCTGTCTCTGTCTCTCTCTGTCTCTGTCTCTCTCCCTCTCCCCCCACCGACCTTCTCCTGCATCCCCCAGTCTTCGAGAGTACTCTGACCACTCAGACCCTAAGGCACACAGGGAGATGCTACAGCAGCATCTGCACTCACTCCTGCTGAGGGCAGTTCTCCTCCTCCTGCCCTGCCCTGCCCTTCCCTCCATATAAAATATCTCTTTCTATAGCACAGTTAATCACATAGCAAACGTTTGATGGGGGGGGGGGGGCGCAGAGTGGCCAGAGGTCCAGGCTTGTGACCCAGAAGCCTTTGGGCCACGCCCTAGGATTCTGGCTCATGAAATCGCTGCTCTGCATCCGCTTGGGGTGTGTCCACAGAAGGGGGCCCAGGCTGGTCCCTCCCCAAAGGCTCTGTCTCTTAGCTCAATATTTAGCATCCTTCAGACAGTTCACACACTTCTAAAGGAAGTTAAATCCATGGAAACAAAGCAAAAGTGGGAGCTTGATGACAAGGACAGTGGCACCCACTGGCCCGAGACTTTCTCCCTAAAAATTCTCTTTTTATGCCAGAGCTCAGTGAACAGGGGTTGGATCTGGAAACTGGAGACTTTGCTTTGGTCACTGATTCTGCCCTTAGCGGTATAAGCTGCATGATCTCGGGCAACTTACATTTCCCTTCTGGACCTCAAGGAATCAAGTAGATGCCCCCCGCCTCATCATCTAGCATTAGTTGGCGCCATAGGACATAGATCACTGGGCCTGAGTTCAAATTCAGCCTCAGACACTAGCTGGATGACCTTGAACAAGTCGTGTAACTGCTCTCTGCCTCGGTTTCCTCATCTGTAAAACGGAGCTCATAACAGCCCCTACTTTACAGAGCCGGTGCAAGGACCACATAAGATAATATTTGTAAGAGATTTTATAAATGCTGGCAATCATGAGCACTTGCTCAAGGTGATACAGACTACATTTTAGGGACCGGATTTGAAATCAGATCCTGTGCCTTCAGAGCCAGTACTCTGTCCCCTGCACACGTTAACAAAGCACGATCCCTCATCCCCAGCAGCCTGGATATATTCTTTGAATACCTTGGGTCGAGACAAGAGAGGGGCCAGTGAAGACGACCTCCGGTTATTAGACACCGACACCGACGCTGACATGGAAATTGTTGCCCATCCCGTAGTACTTTGGTTCAGAAAGACAGGGGAGCGCACAGTCAGACCATTTCACATGCCAGGTCCAGCCTTTGCACCTTTGAAATATCACCCAGGAGGCAACAGCAACCAAAGCACTAAATTGTTCGTGGTCCCCACAGACGGCCAAGGGTTTCCTCCCTTCCTGGCTCCAATAGAGAAGTTCATATATAATTCATGAAAATTGAGGCCCTGGGAGGCCTCAGCACAAACTGGAAGTAAATATTTAGAGGGGGAGGGAGAGGAATGTTTGATGAGAGGCAGGTTATAACGGTCTGCAATGAGGAACTGAAGAACTCACGCCAAGGATTATGGGATGGGGGGCTACCAGGAAGCAGGTGCCAGGGTTCGAGTATGAATTTACTGTGTGTCCAGAGAAAACTTACTTCACCTGCGTGAGTGACGCTCATGACTAAAATGCCGCCAGCCCCACAATTTGTATTTTAAAACAGATTTCTAAATCTTATAAGACTGTTCCCTCCTTGCTATCCCTACTCTCTACCTGTTTCAGTGTTCTCCTTGGATGCTCCATCTCCTGGACAAAAGTGATTTCTCCCTCCCCTCATCTCCCTTAGCACTTTTGCTCTCTCTTATACAGCTATTAATTTTGTTTTGCCAGAGAGAGATAGCTAGAGAAATGGATGGGTGGATAGATAAAAGGCAGGTAAGCAGAGAGATGAGATACAGAAATGGATAGATGATAGATTAGACAGGTAGATGGAAGGCAGATGAGTGGAAGGAAAGAAAATAGATAAATGATAGAGGGTAGGTAAGCAGTCAAGAAGGAGGGAAGAAAGGGAGCGAGGAAGATAGAAAGAGACAGTAGAGAGCAGGTAAGTAGAAAGATAGATGCTCAGTAGTTAATGGATGAGAAAGAAAAAGAAAGAAAGAAAGAAAGAAAGAAAGAAAGAAAGAAAGAAAGAAAGAAAGAAAGAAAGAAAGAAAGAAAGAAAGAAAGAAAGAAAGAAAGAAAGAAAGAAAGAAAGAAAGAAAGAAAGAAAGAAAGAGGAAGGAAGAAAGAAAGAAAAAGGAAGGAAGGAAGGAAGGAAGGAAGGAAGGAAGGAAGGAAGGAAGGAAGGAAGGAAGGAAGGAAGGAAGGAAGGAAGGAAGGAAGGAAGGAAGGAAGGGAGGAGACCCAAACAAAGATGATGACTGAGTATGAAGAGACAAGACCCTTACATGAGCAGCTAGGCAACATAGTAGGTAGATTCCCCGGCTGGGGGGACGACTATATTCCAAAATTAACTTGCTATCAAAGCCTTGTTATTTCCCAATAGATAAATGAACAAATTAACTCGATCCTCCTGACTCCAGCGCCAGTGCACGGGCTACCTGCTCCATCTGCTTGAATTTACATTTCTAATTATTAGTGATTTCAGAATGCTTTTATAATTACTGATATCTAGATGTAGAGAAGACATCTAGGTATCAATAACCATTAAGTAAAAGCATTCTGAAATCACTAATAATTAGGAAGGTAAACTCAAGCAGATGGGGCAGGTAGTTAGTGAAGTGACTCTAGAGTCAGGAGGATCTGAGTTCACTTGACACTAGTTGTGTGACTTTGGGAAAGTGACTCGCCCCCCCCCAAAAAAAAACTATACAAAAACCTTGTCAAGCCAACAAGTATTAAGTGCCTACTGTATGCCAGACACCGTGCTAAATGCTACTTGAATTGATTATAGACTTAAAAGTAAAAGCAAGATGTATACAACAGAGATTCCCCCTTTCCCATACAATCCATTTTTTTCATTCTACTTTTTATATGGAAATGCTCCTTTTATTTGGTGTTGGTTCGGTTCAGAATAATATCTTCACAAATACATAAATAAAGAAACTGAGTCTGCTGGTTTTTGCTTAACTATTTCCCGATATTCCAAGGGAAGGATTCCACTGGAAGTTGGAGGAGATACAGAATAGCTAGAAATAACTAGAGTGTGATGTAAAAACAAAAGGCACCAATAAAAATTATTGAAATTATTGATACACACACACATACACAGTGTCACTGGGTTCTAGTCAATTAGTCAAATTTTGGGGTTTTTTTCAGCAAAGATACTGAAGTGGGTTCCCATTTCCATCTCTAGTTCATTTGACAGATGAGGAAACTGAGGCAGAATAAAATGAGCTGCCAGGGTTGCCCTTTAAACTCAGGAAGATGAGCCTTCCTGAATCCAAGCTCAGTACTGCAGCCACTACACCACCTAGCTGACAGGTATATGTACACACACGTGCACACACACACACACACACGCAACACACACACGCACACACACATGCACACACACGCAACACACACATGCACACACACACATGCAACACACACACACGCACACACACACACACATTTGCAGGAGCAGCTAGGTGGCACAGTGGAGAGATGGCCAAACCTGAGTCAGGAAGACCTAGATTTAAATCCAGCCTCAGACACTTACTGGGTGACCCTGGGCATATTAGCCCCCTTTTGCCTCAGTTTCCTCATCTGTCAAATGAACTAGAGAAAGAAATGGCAAACCACTCCAGTATCTCTGCCAAGAAAACCCCAAATGGGGTCAAAGATGACAACAACATACGCATTTGCGTGTGTGTGTGCGTGTGTGTGTGCATGTGTGTGTGTGTGTGTGTGACTATGTGGAAGGGCAGCACACTCGGACTCCTGGAGCCCGAGACAGGCAGGGTGTCTGTTGGAAGGACTCCCCACAGAAATGCATTACCTCCAGAGGGACAGCTTGTTCCCAGAGGAGTCGATGGATCAGGAAGCAACACGTCGGAAGTCCTGGGTTCCGATCCCACTCGGAGATGAAGTAACTTGTCCAAGATCGCCCAATGGAAATTCAGCAGGAGAAGAGATGCTCGAGCCTGGGTTTTCTTTACTCTGAGGGCATTTCTCTATCCAGGTATGCAAAGTCAATAGCAAGAAATGGGTGGGGGTGCAGGGAGGGGTCACTGGCAGAAGTTGGTGCCTGAGCTGAGCCTTAAAAGTAGCTAAGGGGTCCAGGACGTGGAGATGCGTGGGGAGGGCAGCCTCCTCTCAGTCCCAAAGTAGAACTAGAGCACGCAGGGCCATGTGCCGGGAGCAAGACAGCAGTCTTGAGTCTAGAATGCACAAGGGAGCACATACGGGCAGGCGGGGAGGAGCGGAGCCAGACTGTGTGGGGCAAGAGATGACAAACAGGAACATCTATGTCACCTCAGAGGCAATGGAGAGCCAGGAAGGTTCGGGAGGAGCAGAGTGGCCAATGGCCAGCCCGGTGGGAAGAGCGGGGGGGGGGGGGGTCTGCTTCGGAGCTCAAGCTTCCTTCACCCCCATCTTGTTGCCTCTCAGCCCACTGCCCCTCAGGCCATCCTCCATCCCTTCTCCCTGCCTTCCCTCCCAGAACGACCCCTTGGGAAGAGTATCCACTGCTCATCGTCTCCGTTTCATCTCAGAGATGCTCTCACGCTCAATTTCTTCCTTCTGGCTCCCATCCAGGCCGCTTTGCTTTGGAGGAAAATGCCGGCCTGGCGGAGCTTGTCTCTCCCAGAGAATGGAAGGGCCGTTTTTCAGCCGTTCCCCTTCCTTGCCTTCTTCCCGCCCTCCTTTCTGCCCCCTCGGGGGCAAGGACCTCCATGCTGTGGAGGGGTTAATCCACTCAGATGGAGCCCACAGCTGCAGAGCGGGAAGGACTTGAGGGATTACTGAGCTCAACCTCCTTGCCCATTTTACAGATGAGGAAATTGAGGCACAGAAGGCTTGAGTGACTACTAGAATCTACTACTAACCTACTGTTTACCTGAACCATGAGTTTGGTAAGAGTCTAAGGTGGGATGTCAATGCTGCTGCACCAGGCTGCCTGATAGCAGTGTCTGACTCCTCCCTCTTCCTCATCCTTCCCATCCCATCACTTGGCAAGTCCTTGTGGTCCGGAGGGAGGCTCGGTGGTTCTCACGTGGGACCCGCCGGTTTGAAGCCTGCCTCTGCCGCCGGCCGGGCCTTGGTTTCAGCATTCGGAAAAGTGACCCGGGATCCCACGCGCCTGCAGATGCTTTCACAAGCCTAGAATGGGGGGTGGGGGGATGTTCAGCCTCTGCTTGTCGCTGCCCCCTCCAGAAACCCAGCATGGCGCTGCCCGTGAGATCAGCACCTCAGGGGGAGGGGCCCATGGGCCATCCACACACAAAACTACAGGAGAAACTAAGAGAAGAGCTAGACTCCCTGGACCGGAGTGAGAAGGTATCCGGCCCCAGACGGAGGCTGAGGTCTCTAGGGAGTCCTGTGCACTTCTGGCCTCTCCCTGTTGGTGTTTGGCTGCATTTTCAAAGAGGATCAATGTTTTCACAGGGTGATGTCCTGCTGAATTGGGGTTAAGTGAGTCTGGAGAGTATGTTCTGTCTCCCCCCCCCTCTCTCTTTCTGCATCTCTGTCCATCTCTGTCCTCCTTCCCCTTTTTCTCTGCTCTCTCTCCCTTTCTCTTTTTTCCCTTTCTCTCCCCCTTTTCTCTCTCTCTCCTTTCCTTTGTTCTCATTCTCTTTTCCTTCCCTTTCTCCCTTTTTCTTTCTCTCTCAGCCTTGCTCAATCTCTTCCTCCCTTCCTCTTTTTCCTTCTTTTCTTCCCTTCTCTCTCCCTCTCTCCCCCTCTCTTTCCTTTCTTCTCATTCTCTTTTCCTTCCCTTTCTCCCTTTTTCTTTCTCTCAGCCTTGCTCAGTCTCTTCCTCCCTTCCTCTTTTTCCTTCTTTTCTTCCCTTCTCTCTCCCTCTCTTTCCTTTCTTCTCATTCTCTTTTCCTTCCCTTTCTCCCTTTTTCTTTCTCTCAGCCTTGCTCAATCTCTTCCTCTTTTTCCTTCTTTTCTTCCCTTCTCTCTCCCTCTCTTTCTCTCTTTCCTTTCTTCTCATTCTCTTTTCCTTCCCTTTCTTCCTTTTTCTTTCTCTCTCAGCCTTGCTCAGTCTCTTCCTTCCTTCCTCTTTTTCCTTCTTTTCTTCCCTTCTCTCTCCCTCTTTCCTTTCTTCTCATTCTCTTTTCTTCCCTTTCTCCCCTTTTCTTTCTCTCTCAGCCTTGCTCAGTCTCTTCCTCCCTTCCTCTTTTTCCTTCTTTTCTTCCCTTCTCTCTCTCTCTCTCCCTCTCTTTCTCTCTCTTTCCTTTCTTCTCATTCTCTTTTCCTTCCCTTTCTCCCTTTTTCTTTCTCTCTCAGCCTTGCTCAGTCTCTTCCTCCCTTCCTCTTTTTCCTTCTTTTCTTCCCTTCTCTCTCCCTCTCTTTCCTTTCTTCTCATTCTCTTTTCCTTCCCTTTCTCCCTTTTTCTTTCTCTCTCAGCCTTGCTCCCTCTCTCTGCCTCTTCCTGTCCCCCACCTTTACCATCTTCTGACGGCTCTCCAGCACTGCCACCCGGTGCCTCAGTTCCTCAGTCCAGGCTTGGGCACATCTCATGCTATCCCTCTAGTGCTTTGATGCCATCTTCCTACCCCAAGAAGAGGGCCCTCATTAAAAAAAATAATAATAATAAAATAAAAAAGGAACCATGTGCTCTGGACTCTTTTGCCTCTCCCCTCCCCCACTGGCCAGTCTTCCTCTTCTTCTCCATCACCTTCAGCCTCTCCCAGGTAGATGCCCAACCCATCATCAAATATGTCCCTTGGGGCAAACACACCTTATTTTTTCCAGTTAATCAGACGGGAAATTTCTCGTTCTTGGATAATAAACTCTCCCACATTGGAACCCGCCTCTCTTCCGTCTCTTTACAACCCCCTTGTCCAGATCCCCAGTGCTTCTTACCTGCGGCAGTGGCCCCTCACCGGCCCGGTCCCCTTCCTCGGGGCTCCGTGAGCTTGTGGGGCTTGCCTTTCACATTTTAACAGCTGTTTCAGCGGCATTAGTCAGCCACGTTTCCTGATTTTACAGCCAAAGGAGCAGAAGCTGCATGATCGTGGCCTTTGTGGGATTTTGAGGCCCATGCACCAGCATCGGATTTAAATTCAAGCCCCCTGTTACTTTGTTGTTGCTTCTAACTCTTTGTGATCCCATTTGGGGCTTTCTTGGCAGAGATATTGCCATACTTTGCCATTTCCTTCTCCAGCCCATTTGAAAGATGAGGAAACTGAGGTAAGCAGGGTTAAGTGACAGCCCGGATAGGGACATGGATCACAACGTCGGGAGGGGACCCCAGAGCGTGCAGGTGAGCTGGACTTGAGCATCTGAGAGAGATCTGAACTCAGAAAATAATGCTTTCTGGCCCCAGACCAGGCCCTCTAGACGTTGTCGCCTTCCCTCGCACAGGGCGCTGCCGTTTGTCAGGATAAACAGTAAACAACTGAGAGAGTGAAGGCCCAAGAGGCTTCCCCTAAAAGAGGGATCTCCTGGGCTTCACTGGCTCTTTGTAGAGGGCACCGTGCCCGCCTTGGGTACAACGTCCCAACAACCGGGGACACAGCGGGGAGGTCCGCGTGCGGAGCCTTGAAGGAAGCCGGGATTCCCAGAGCGCTTCTGAGAACACCGGCAAACCTCGGGTACGGAGAACTCAATGTAACATCACAGAGGAGACGCGCAGGACCGAGTAGCTCAGGGTTCTGGTATGTTTTGTCCAAACAGATTCAGGCGAAGGCTGGGCTTGAATTTTGACTTTTGGCAGTTCTTACTGTGTGACTTAGGAGAAGTATTTCCTCTCTCTGGACCTCAATTTCCCATCTGAGAAATGGGTAGTTTCTAAGCTCCTAGAGGATCTTTCACTCATTTGGGGTCACGCTGGCCAGGGTCCGAGATCTCTACCTGACTTTCGGCTCTCCCCGGAAAGGCGTCCCTGGCCAGGCTTTCTCCACACGAAGCTGGTCGAGTACTGCGGGCCTGCTGCAGGACACGTGAAACTGGGCTGTGCCCAGGCACGCAGGGAAGGCTTTGCCACCCTCTGAGATGCCCCCTCCTGCTACTCTGCCCGGGCACACAGCCGTTTGTGTGCCCCCCCCCCCAACTCTGCAGGGGCTGTGTTACTTTGTTTGTTTTTTACTTCCTTCGTGCTCCCAGCACTCCGCACCGCGTGTCAAAAAAAAGCTTCTTGACTGACAGGAGACAGCAGCAGCCAGTCCGAAAAGAAGTTGCTGGAAAGACAGGAGGGCGTTAAATGCAGCATGGGCTCTGGTGTGTGTGCGTCTGTGAGAGTGTGTGAATGTGTGAGTATGTGAGTGAGTGTGTGAGTGTGTATATGTGAGTGTAACTGTGTGTCTGAGTGTGTGAGTGTGTGTGAGTGAGAGTGTATGAGTGTGTGAGTGTAAGTGTGAGTGAGAGTGTATGAGTGTAAGTGTGAGTGAGTGTGTGAGTGTGTATGAGTGTGTGAGCAAGTGTGTGAGTGTGTATGTGTGAGTGTAACTGTGTAAGTGTGTGAGTGTATGAGTGTGTGTGTAAGTGTGAGTGAGTGTGTGTGAATGTGTGTGTATGTGTGAATATGTGAGTGAGTGTATGAGTGTGTGTGTATATGTGAGTGTAACTGTGTGTCTGTGTGTGTGAGTGTGAGTGTAAGTGTGAGTGAGAGTGTATGAGTGTAAGTGTGAGTGAGTGTATGAGTGTGTGTGTATGTGTGAATATGTGAGTAAGTGTATGAGTGTGTGAGTGTGTATATGTGAGTGTAACTGTGTGTCTGTGTGTGTGAGTGTGAGTGTAAGTGTGAGTGAGAGTGTATGAGTGTAAGTGTGAGTGAGTGTATGAGTGTGTGTGTATGTGTGAATATGTGAGTAAGTGTATGAGTGTGTGAGTGTGTATATGTGAGTGTAACTGTGTGTCTGAGTGTGTGAGTGTAAGTGTGAGTGAGAGTGTATGAGTGTGTGAGTGTAAGTGTGAGTGAGAGTGTATGAGTGTAAGTGTGAGTGAGTGTGTGAGTGTGTATGAGTGTGTGAGTGTGTATGTGTGAGTGTAACTGTGTAAGTGTGTGAGTGTATGAGTGTGTGTGTAAGTGTGAGTGAGTGTGTGTGAATGTGTGTGTGTGTGAATATGTGAGTGAGTGTATGAGTGTGTGTGTATGTGTGAATATGTGAGTAAGTGTATGAGTGTGTGAGTGTGTATATGTGAGTGTAACTGTGTGTCTGAGTGTGTGAGTGTAAGTGTGAGTGAGAGTGTATGAGTGTAAGTGTGAGTGAGTGTATGAGTGTGTGTGTATGTGTGAATATGTGAGTGAGTGTATGAGTGTGTGAGTGTGTATATGTGAGTGTAACTGTGTGTCTGAGTGTGTGAGTGTGAGTGTAAGTGTGAGTGTGTGTAAGTCTGTGAGTAAGTGTGCGAATGTGTATATATGTGAGTGTGTGTGTAAGAGTGTAAGTGTGTGAGTGAGTGTGTAAGTCTGTGAGTAAGTGTGCGAATGTGTATATGTGTGAGTGTGTGTAAGTGTGTGTGAGTGTAAGTGACTGAATGTGTGAGTGTGAGTGAGTGTGTGAGTGTGTAAGTGTGCGAGTGTGTGTGTAAGTGTGCGAGTGTGTGTGTAAGTGTGAGTGTGTGTGAGAGATCTTTAAAAAATTTTTTTTGAGACGATTCTTTTTTGAATCCCCTTCATTTCTCTCCATATGTGACGTCGCTGCAGCACCAGCCCTTATAACAAAGATTGAAAAAAAAAATTACAAAACTTTACCAAACTGAACCAACAAGGAACTGATGCATACCTTTTAACACACACGCACGCGCACGCACACACGCACGTACGCACGAGCGCGCGCGCATCTCCTTAGCAACATCCTGGTCTATTTCCCTCTTTCCTTCAATTTCCTCTCCCCCCCTCCCCTTCCTCTCCCTCCGTTCCCCAGCGCGCAGGCGCAAAAGGGGCGGGCCTGCGCCTCAGCCGCGCACGTTTAGACGCCCGGGAGTAGGCGGGGCGTAGCGGGCGGCGTCACTACGTCGGCCGGGGCCGGTGGCGGGAAGGTGTTTTGGTGACAATGGAAGTGGAGGAGAATGGAACTGCCCCGGTCCCGGCCCCGGCCCCGGCCTCCGGCTCGGCCCCGGCCTCCGCTCCCGGCAAGGCCCCCGGGACTCACTACGAGCTGCCCTGGTGAGCGGGGCCGGGGCCGGGGCCGGGGAGGACTGGCATCCTGCAATCTGCCGCAAACGCGGACTGATTAAGCGTCCGTTATATGCACAGCTGGGCAGGGGGACGGGGGACAGGGACTCACCGTGAACCCCGTGCACCCGCCCGGAATGTTCTGTACCCAAACATGGGCGGGGCAGTCGGGAGGGACTTCCTGGGGCCGCCAGGAGGAAGGGGGGGGGGCCGATGGAGCCCATTGTACAGGTGAGGAAACTGAGGCCGCGGGAAAGGCTGCGGGGGCGGCGTTCCCTCCGCCGGAGGTTGGCCCCGCCCACCCCCGCACTTCATTTCCTGTTTCTCCGGTAGTTTGCCTTCTGCTTCCTTCTGGGCCTGGAAGCTCCTTGAGGGCAGGATTCTTTGGCCCGTTTTTGTATCTCCTGAGCTTAGTACAGTGCCAGGCACATAGTAGGTGTTTAATGAATATAGATTAATGGTTAACGCCTACTGTGTGCCGGTCGCTGTGCTCAGCACATGGCGGTTTGATCCTCACTGTGACAGCGCCAAGGTCTCACCATTGTCCCCATTTTACATATGAGCAAACTGAGTCAGGCGGGGTCCCGGACCGAGATGTCGGGTCTCGCATCCCATCCCAACAAACCCTTTCTTGGTGAGGACGCGGGCCAGAAGTCCCGGGTTCCAAAGCCTTTGCATGATCTCGGAGCTTCCCGGACCTCAGTTTCCTCATCTGTAAATCAGGGAGATGGACGGATGACCTCAGAGGTCCCCGACCTTATGAGTGGGAATGGGATGATATACAGAGATATATATATATTAATTTTCCAAACACGTACGGGATAGTTTTCCACATCCACAGAACCTTACCTTACAAATTATTCTCCTTGTCCCCTGGATGTAAAGCCCGATGTTTGTTAGACACTCGTGCGTTTCCACAGTAATGGCTGCGTAAGAAAAATCAAAAAGGGGGAAATGAGAAAAGGGAAAGCAAACAGGGAAAGAGCGGGACCGGGGCTCCACACGCGGCGATCTCTCCGGTCCTGCCGCGGTTTTAAAGTGGCTTGTTTTTTCTCGGGTAGGGTGGAAAAGTACAGGCCGATGAAACTGACGGAGATAGTGGGGAACGAGGACACCGTGAGCCGCCTGGAGGTGAGGAGGGGCGGGCGCTCTGTCGGACCCGGTTCCGGAGGAGAGCTGGGTGGGGGGTCTCGGGGTCACACTTGGCCTCACCTTCGGAGGGCGCTCTCCTCTGAGAGTTTGCCAAGAACCCTGCGCAGGCACAAAGAAACGCCCACCCAGCGCGATGCTCTCCGGTTCCGGCCGGCCGCTTCACCTTTATCTGCTCGCGCAAATCCTCCAGCTATTTCTGAGCACGTCATGGCTCCTTGTGGCACCCGATGACCCACCTCCCGTTCTTCGCCACAAGAGCAGTTTTAGGCACCGGCTATCAAGAGCAGCGCTGGGTGCTGGAGACCCCAAGACGAGACCGGCTCTAGTCAGAGCCCTGTGTTTTAGATTTTTGTGAGTGACTTTTTTTAACACACGTTGGGAATGACTCATTTATCTTGTATACATTTTTTCTTCCCATTCATTTACTGCATTGATGTTGTCTGTGCAAAAACTTCAGCTCCATGTCACCAGAGCGCTCCGTTATGTCTGTTTGATTGGGATGGCGTGTCCCCCACCCCCAGCACCTGCCTCCTGTGCTCCGTCCTTCACCCCGGAATGGGGCACTTAGGATGGGTAGGATGCGCTCAGCCCTGGTTCTTAGGAGGAGCCTGCGCCCTAATGGGGCTGATTCTGCTTCTTCCCCTAGGTCTTTGCAAGAGAAGGGAATGTGCCCAATATTATCATATCTGTAAGTATTTACTCTTGGGCTTCTTCTGTTTCCTTTTCCTTGAAATAAAGTAGCCAAGAAGGCCCAATGTGAGACCATGGGCATTTATTAAGCACTTGCTGGATACCATCTAAGCCCTGGGAAATCAAAGAAGGGCAAGTCTAGGGCTGTGTTCGGGGCATGCAGGGTCTGAAGGGGGCGACGAGGGGAGGGTGTGATCCTCCAGAGGTAGCTCTGCCAATTGGGGGTGGGGGCTGGGAGGCTTCTGGCAGAAGGGAGGGAGATGGTTTCAGGAGTGTGGAAAGAGCCCCAGGGGATCACCAACCTCCGAGAGAGATAAAGGCAGGGTGCGCACGGCGCTGCCCTGAACCTTAGTTTCCTCATCTGGAAAGTGGGAATGGGAGCTCCTGCAGCACTTCCTGCCAGGTTATGTGGTCCAGTGGGCATGTAAGCAGCCTTGGGGTGGCCTTCAGGAGGGATGGAGGGGAGGGCTGATTTCCTTCTACTACCTTAAAGCGCTCATGGGAGAGTCTGTTTTTAGGGTCCTCCAGGAACTGGTAAAACCACCAGCATCCTGTGCTTGGCCAGGGCCTTGCTGGGCCCCTCCCTGAAGGACGCTGTTCTGGAGCTGAACGCTTCCAACGACAGGTGGGTCCCGGCCCCTCAGCACACTAGGAGCAGGGGGACTTTCTTCGCTCTGAGACTCGAAGCATCACTTTCTTGCACCCCCTCCCCTTGTTGGGGGTGCTTGCCTCTCTATTACTTCAGAGAAATTACTTTTTTTTGCTGAGGCACTTAGGGTTAAGTGACTCGCCCAGCATCACACAGCTGGGAAATAGTAAGTATCTGAGGCTGGATTTGATCCTGGGTCCTCCGGACTTCGGGCCCAGCACTCTATCCACTGCGCCCCCTAGCTGCCCCTGCTTCACAGGAATTAACAAAAGTCAAGAATTGTAAACTGTGGCCTATGGAACCCAGACTAGATTTTGTCATTGTTGCTTGCAAGTTTATTTTCATTTCACAGAACAAAACAAGAATTTCGTAACAAAATACAATAAAAAAGATGATTCTGCATGAAATTGCGAATCAGTTACTCCAGTAATACGACAAAGTAATCATATAAATTTCCTTTTTTCCCCCTTTCTTTTCTCCTCTCCTCCCCCCCTAGAGATGACATTTAGACACAAAAAGACATGTGTATATAAAATCACTCTGTCCATACATCGACTTAGCAGTTTTTCCTGTGAGTGCGTAGAACTTATCTTTATTTTTAATTTGTTTATAGTAGTCAAAATGACTCAATTGTCAAAAGTCGTTCTTAAAACAATATTGTTACCACATACATTGGTTCTGCTCCCTTTACTCTGTTTCACACAAGTCTTTCTGTGTCTTTCTAAGGTCTTTGACTCATCATTTTACAGCACAACAGTGTTTCATCACAATCGTACATCACAACTTGTTCAGCCGTCCCCCAGTTGACGGGCATCCCCTTATTTCCAACTCTTTCCCAGCACCCATTGCTTGTGCTTTTCCCTCCATCTTATTTTTCCCCTATCCCTGTTCCCTTATCTTTTCCCCATCCCTCCAAGGGCCCTCCCATCCCCTCCTGCCCAAAGCACCTTCATGCTTGGATAGTGTACACATGTTCTAAGTTCTTTCCTCAATCATGGTGGCATTTGGAGTTGGAAGGACCCCCGAGGTCCCCCAGAACAGGGGGTTTCCACCTCCTTTGCATCCTGGACCCCTTTGACAGCCTCCATACCCTTTCAGTCATGTTTTTGAATGCACCAAATCCTTAGGATTACAAAGAAAACCAATTATCTTGAAATAACAATAGTCAAAATATTTTTTAAAATGAGTTCATGGAGCCCGTGATGAGAATCCTCTCCATATTTACTCCCACCCTCTTATTTAACCCACAAAGGACCTCTGACCTCTTCCTTCTGATTTTGGATCTGGGGCAGGCCATTATTCTGTTATAGATTAAAATGGCTCCTTTCTAGAAACATGCATAAATCTCCTGCTTGGAGCTCCTTCCTTGGGTTTGGGAAGCTGAGAGAAGGACTGTTGGGGCAAGAACTTGGGATTTAGAAGCCAGGCTCAGCGCCAGCCTCACTGCTGCCCAGCCTCCCTCCTTGTGGGGACCAGGCCCAGCTGGGAGGTTGGTGGAGGAAGCACTTTGTGAACCATCCTCCTGGGTCGGGCGTTTCTGCTCCTGGTGGGGTTGGGGCTCGCCGTGGATTGGTTTGCCTCAGGAAGGACGGACGATTTGTCATTCCAGGGGCATAGATGTTGTGAGGAATAAGATCAAGATGTTTGCCCAGCAGAAGGTCACCCTCCCCAAAGGCCGGCACAAGATCATCATCCTCGACGAAGCAGACAGGTGGGCCAGAAGCCATGCGTCTTGTGCGGTGTCCCTAAAAAGGGGGCTGGAAGCCAGCTTCTGCCCTGGGGTGGGAGAGAATTTGTTTCCCCCATCTTTGGAGATCAATCTAGCAGAACCTGGGCCTTAACCCTCAGCCGTTCATTATTCGTTCATTTATGTGAGGTGGTCTTGTTAAGTGACTTGCCCAGGACCACCCAGCCAGGGTCAAGTGTTTGAGATCGGGGCCTCCCAGATCCCCTAACCCTTAATTCTTGATTGATGCAACAGTCATTTGTTCAATGACTCATGCGTGAGTGTGCCGGCCGCCTCGGCCTGATGAAATCTAAATGAGGCTTTATGTGGGGAGTGCCGGCTCATGGGTGAGGGGGATCGGCCACATGCCAGCCGGCCCCAAGACAGGGACAAGGCAGCTTTGCACATCTGGCCTTCCAGTAGGCAGGCTCCAGAGTTGTATCTGTTGGAAGAGTCGGAGGAAGGACTGAGGAACGACCATGCTCAGAATGGGTAGGACCTGGGGCCTCTGTCCCGTATCCCAGGGGAGGTCGTGCTTACAGTGGTTCGGGCCTGGGGTCTCTGACGCCCATGGCAGGGTCAGGAAGGGGCACAAGCCATGGCCTCTTTGTTCCCGATGCCAAATGACCAAGCCGCACCCGTTCTCCCTCCTAGCATGACCGACGGAGCACAGCAGGCCCTGAGGAGGACGATGGAGATCTACTCCAAAACGACCCGCTTTGCCCTCGCCTGCAACGCCTCAGATAAGATCATAGGTGAGGACGGGTTAGGGAGCTGCATCTTTCTATGGCCCCCACGGCCTTACCCCTGACAATTGAGGAAGCTGAGGCAGGAGGGTTCCCTGCTGGTAAGTGTCTGAAGTGGGTCTTCCCGACCCCCCGGTCAGAGCTTTTTGCCCATCGTACCCTGGTCCTCCTGGAGACTCGCCATCTCATTTCCCTTCAGCTCTCTCGGCTGTTCTTGCCTGCGTAGCCTTGTCCACCCTGCTCCTTCCTCGGCCCGTCTCAGACCCATCTCCTGGGCTCCTGCCTCTTAATCCCACCTCAGCCCCAAGCATCTTTCCTCCTGGGCTCCTCTGGCCCACACCGCCCACATTTCACATGTTCGCCTCCTCTTGTTTATTTTTGTGTACGTGCACCCGGGGCCATGGTGGATGGGAAGCCCCCCAGGGGTAGCCCTCACCAGCCCAGCCCTTGTGTCTGTGCCATCCACTAGCCTTGCCCACTGCCTCATGGGCTCAGCAGCTGTTCAGCGTTTGGTTTTTTTTTTTGAAACTGCAGAGAAATCTGACTTTTCAAAAAAAAAAAAAAAATTGGCTTTTCTGTTGCGTGGCGGTGCTCTGGTCCTGTGTATATTGCTCTCTACCGGAGTATGATAAGTGTAAAATTCTGAAGAGATTCAAGGTTTGCTAGGGGTCCGTTCATGACCAGGTTGCTTACAGGCTGATCATTTTAGTCTGGGAATTTCAGTCATGCTCCCGGTGTGGCCACAAAGGGTGGGGAGCATCGTTTTCTTGGGAAGAATCTTGGGCTTCCTTAAATATCATATATATGAATATATTATATATATAATTTTGAAATAATATATTTGCGTTTATGTATTTATAATTTACATAATATGTATACATATTTATATGATATAAATAACACATATATAAAATATGTCAGTAAAGTCACTGGCTTGTGGTCGGCCTGAGCCAAGATCTTCTTGTAAGCTGGAGCTGGCAGCTCGGAGAATGCTCACGGTCGGACGTTTGCCGCCCTTTTCTCCGCGGGTGCTCCCAGTAATGCTCTGCGTCAGCCACGCCGTGTCGTTGGCGATTTCACGCCTTTGTTTTTGCATTCGACAAAGCCTCACCCAGTGTTCATTGTGTGCCAGGCTTCCCGTGCAGGGCTGGGGAGAGGCCGTGGGCCGGCCTTCTAGCAGTGGAGAGAAGTGGACACGTCTGCACGGAGTATGTGCCAGACTGAAGACATGACAGCATCATCCTCATTCTAGTCATAGTAGGAGGTAGAGTGTTCTAGAGTAATGTTGGCTAAATGCTTTCCATTTTGTTACCTAGAAAGGAGGTGCTGTCATCAAACCCATTTTCAAAAATGAGCCAAAACTCAGTTGGACAGTGTCTGACGAGTATCCTAAGTCAGGTTTTCATAATTCCAGGCACGGTGCTCTGACCACGGGGACATCAGGCTGCTCAGAACCTGTAAAGGCAGAGTCCATAACCCGTGGTTGCTTTTTTCCAGAGGAACAAATAATTGGACCCACAAGTCTTTATCTAGAGAAACAATTGTGTAGACGATTGAGTGAATGACCATATCTAGTAATTTTTGGTTATTGAGTCATTTCGGTTGTGGTTTACTCTTCGTAACCCCATGTGGAGTTTTCTCAGCAGAGTGCTGGAGGGCTTTGCCATTTCCTTTTCCACTTATAGATGAGGAAACCAAGGAAAATGAGAGAATTTTTTTAAAGAGATGTCCAGATGTTCTACTCCTTCTCCAGTTTGTGTCTAGCTTTGACTCTGGTGGGGAATGGGACAGAGAATCCCGATTCCTGGAGATAGATCATCATGAAGGCAGCACCTGGGGAGCCCAGTTAGGAAGATTGGGATTTGCCCCATGAAACATTAATGTGGCTCGGAAAGCTGTTTGGAGTTTCTGGTTGATGTGGAAGTTCAGCTCCATTCCTTCATTGTCTTTGATTTGTTTTCAGGTCACGATAAGAAGGACTTTGTGTCCTCGTTCATTTGACTTCAATCACTACAAATTATTCCTTTGCTGCCTTTTTGAAAATCCAGGAGGGTATTACACTTCCTTTTTCCCCGTCTTAACCTTCCCCCTCACACTTTTGTCTCCAAAATGCAGCTTTTAAGAAAACTAATATTACTACTTTGAGAATATTTCAATAGGATAATAGAGTTATTTATCATAGTTCCTGCAGCCACTTGCCAAGCTTCTTGTGTCTCCTATGCTAGGGAGAGACAACATTTACAGGGACCGGTGGCTGGAGAATGATACATTGGTTTGGAGAGTTAGAGCGATGGTGGAGGGAGCCAAAGGGGAGTAGATTGACACGCTCTCCAATATGGTAGTGACGGGCTCAGAATTGGAAGTTAGGGGAGGGGGAGGGAAAGGCAGATGATTGTCGTTCCCATGAGTCCTCCAGACCCAAACAAGCAGAAAATCTCAATCTGGGTCAGTGGTTTAGGCAGTAATTGTTCTAGGAGATCAGAGGAGAGTGATTGGGCTGCCATGATGAGAGAAATCTTTCCTGAACAAGTGGAGACTCAATTCCAGGGTTGAGGGGGGCTTCAGAGGCTGCCCAACCTGCCCCTCAGAGTTTCTCCCAGCAAGCAGTTCTCCAGTATCGCCTTGTGCAATGTTTTTGCAGAATTGTTCTTCTCTTGTGCTCATTCTCCATTCCTTTTCCTGCTCCAGACTTTTAAAAAATGAGCCAGGTCAATGTGGACCCTGTCCATGGCCACAGACATCGCCCTTTCTTCATAGGGTTTTATCTGTTTATCCTTGAGAGTTTCCCGCCCTTCTCCTTTAGCATTTTAGTCCATGGAATCCTTCCTGTCCTTTCTTGAAGTCTTTCAAAATCCACTTCCCAAGTTTAGATTGCCTGAAAGACTTTCTTTTTCTATCACAAATTCTAGGTGGATCGGTCATCTCCTCAAAATGTTCATTATATCCCTTAATAAACAGTTCCTCTTTCTTGGTTGGAGTCAGCCTAGTGTCCTCCTCCCACATCCCCTTTTTTCTTTGGGGGAGACTTTATTGCCTAATGTACAAACAGGGTAGTGGGCTACATACAGCTCAGTGATTCTAGCTCTGAGAAGCATCCAAGGCCTGCAGTGAGTCAGACATGGGGAGGCCTTCTTTCCATCTGGCTGCTTCCAGGGGGGCCTTCAGCCATACACCCTGCTTGACCCCATGTTTGCTGGTCTTGACCTTCCGTGAAGACTAGGATTGTCCTTGGCTTTCTCCATCACAGCGTGAGCATTCAACAGAAATGTAATGGTATCATGGAAACCTCTTCGGAGTACTTTTGCAGCAGCACAAAGGCTCCTTGCATTTGGATCTCCTTCTTTTTGTGTCTTACTGACCTTCAAGGCCTTGGACTTGGCTTCTTTCTGGAGGGCTTCCTTCTTCCTCTTTGGTACCATCTGGGGAAAAGGTTAAAATACCATTTCCTTTTATAATCAAAGCAAGTCTAACAAAATGTACCAACTGCTTTCCTTTTGGCAAAGAGAAAGCTTCTGCAGCTGCTGTGGTTGTGGTTCCTATTTTGGCCTCCAAGCCAGATTTGTCATCTCTTATCTGACTCCTTAGCAGTTTCTGCTATCAGTCAGGTAGTCAGCCATTTAATTCCCATGACTGTTACTTCTGTTTTTTTCTATTTTTCTTCTTCCTTAAGGAGACTACATTCTCTTAGGGGAGACATGTGAGTAAATAAGTACATGAAGATAGATTCCCAGGGGTAAAAAATGGCCATTCTAATAGAATGAGAAATAGAGAACTGAAGTAACTCAACCTCAGAAGTTGAACAAGCCCTACGTGAGCTCCCTGATCATTTTAAGATCAAGTGGATTTCAAAGTGAATTTTATCAAACACTTAAAACACACTTAATTCCAATATTGCAAAAGCTGTTTGAAAAAATAGGAAAAACTAGTCCTATTAAATTTCTCTTAAGACACAACTATGATCTTGATCCCTAAACCAGGAAGAGTCAAAATAGAAAAAGAAAACTGTGGACTATTTTACCTAATATATATATATATGAATGTAAACATTTTAAATAAAATATTAGCAGAGAACCGTAGACATTTGGTATTCTCTCTGATCAGGTTGGATTTATACCAGAAATGCAGAGTTGGTTTATTGTTATCACTTATTTTTCAGTTTGTTGCCAATTGTCTATGACCCCTTTGGGGTTTTCTTGATAGAGATGCTGGAAGAGGTTGCCGTTTCCTTCTCCAGCTCATTTTACAGATGAGGAAACTGAGACAGGGTTAAATGATTTGCCCAGACTTACAGAGGCAGTTAAGGCAGAGTCAGAGACAGTCTGAGGCCCTATTTGAACTCAAGAAAACTTATCTTTCTGGAGCTCTATTCACTGTACCAATTAGGTACCCTGATTCATTATTAGGAAAGCTATAAATCACATTCCTAAGAAGAACACAAAAATTATGTGATTATATCAGTAGGTGGAGAAAAAGCTTCTTAATATGATACAATGTCTTCTCATGTTTTACTAGAAAGTTAAAAATACCAGAAGACAAAAGAATAAATGGATCCTTCCTTGATAGGAAAAGTAGAGTCTACCTAAAACCAAGTGCCAGCATTGTCTGTAATATAGCTAAATGCTTTTCCAATAAGATCAGGGTAAAGCTAAGTGTTCCATTATCAAACATTTTGGTAATGGCTCAGAAATGAAGAGATTGATCAGGGGAACAGATTAGGCACATAAAAGCAAAAAAACACAGTAGCCTAGTATTTGATAAGCCAAAAGATCCCATTTGTTGGAGAACTCAGTCGACACAAAAACTTGTGAAACTAGACCAACGTCTCACACCGTGCGCCAAGATAAGTTCTAAAGGGATACGTGGTTTAGTCATTCGAGGCAACATCATAAACATATTAGAAGGTCATGGAAGAAATTACTTGTCAGATCTAGGAATAGGGGAAAACCAAACAGAAGACAAGAATGATTTACAAGAGGTTGAATGTCTAATTTTCCATACATAAAAATAAATGCATGAAGTTAAAAAAAAGTTTTTATACAAACAAAAAACCAGTTCATTTTGTAGTAAGTTTCTCTGATAAGGTTCCCATTTCTGAGACGTATAGGAAATTTATTTAGATTTGCAAGAAAAAAAGCCATTCCCCAGTTGATAAAAGGTCAAAAGATACGAGCAGGAATTTTTCAAGCTATTGCTAGCTAAGTGAAAACATGCTCTGAATGATTAGAAAAATGCATATTGAAGCAACTGAGGTCCCATCAGATTGGCTGATAAGACAGAAAAGGAAAATGGCCTGTGTTGAAGGGCATTGGTGGAGCTGTGAAGGGGTCTGGCCATTCTGAAGAACAATTTGGAAATAGGCCCAGAGGATTATGCACCTGGGCACACCCTTTGACAACTAGGTCAGTACCCCAAAGAGACAGAAAAAGGGGGAGCAGGGGGAAAGGACCCACTTGTACAAAAATATTTATGGCCACTCTTTTAGTGGTGGCAAAGCACTGGGAATTGCGGGGTGCGCGTCAGGCAAGTTGTGGAGTTATCGTGATGGAATACCGCCACGCTCCCAGAAGTGACAAAGGAGCCACTGTCAGAAAAGCCAGTATGAAGTGAAGGGGGCAGAAGCAAGAAAACGTAAATATCAGCATAAACACAGCAAGTGAAAGATGTGGGGGCTGTGCCCGCCTCCTGGCAGAAGGCAGGGCCTCTGAGGGCACCGGGCAGCACAGTGGGGAGCGCCTGGGGCTGGAATTGTAGCTTCAGACACTCCTGACCAGGGTGGGCCCAGGCAGGCCGTTTTACCCTGTTATCCTCAGTTTCCTTGCCCATAAAATGGGGATTGTGAGAATTCAGTGAAATCCTACTTGAAAGGGGCTTAGCCCAGTGCCCGGCCCATAGCAGGCACTTCATAAATCCTCATTCTCTCTTCTTTCCTTTCCCCTTCCTCCATCCCTGAACGCAGACAAAGCAGGAATTGTTTTGATTGTAGCAGGAGGGAGAGAAGGTGGATTTGCGCTAACTGAACAAAAGAAAGCGTAAATAACACACGCACCCCGAGACAGAAGGAGGTGTCGGGGGAGGTCCCCCACAGGAGGTGTCTGGGGCTGTGTCTCAGAGGAAGCCGAGGGACCCTCATCAGGGAAGATGAGCAGGGAGAGCCTATCTGAGGGTCTGTGGGGGGTGGAGTGGAGGCGGCTGGACACTTAATCTGTCCTCCTCCAGAGGGGTCGAGTGAGGTGGACGGACAGGGTTGGAAGAGGGACATACAGAACACTGAACAGGAAAGCATGGGTTCAGATCCCCCTTGGATGCTCAACGGCTGTGTGACTCTGGGCCAGTCACCACTGCTGCCTGGGGGCCCCCTCCCCACATGGGCTGCCAAGGTAGAGCTGGGAGGGGGCTCAGTGCTCGCAGCCATTGCAGGCCCATTTCCCTGCATGCAGGTTTGAGGGAGGCTCCCTGATGGACAGGGTGGGCTTGGGGCTGTGGGAGAGCTGGGAGCCCACAGGGGTCTGGAGTTCGGTCACGAGGCGGTCATCTTTAGACGTTCAGTTTTGATCAGGACATTCCCTTTTCCGAGGGAAGCCAGACTTGGCTTGTGGGAGGCTTCATGTGGCTCAGTGGTCAGTATCTGAGGGCCCTAGGGGCTGTTGGGGCCTGGCGAAGGGAAGGGGCAGAGCCAGGGCCCCTCGCTGACCCCTGCCCCCCTCCTTAGAGCCGATTCAGTCCCGCTGCGCCGTCCTGCGATACACAAAGCTGACCGATGCCCAGGTGCTGGCCAGGCTGATGGCGGTCATCGAGAAGGAGAAGGTGGAATACACCGACGATGGGCTGGAAGCCATCATCTTCACGGCCCAGGGAGACATGCGGCAGGTAGGTGGGGGGAAGGGGCCGCTGGGCTGGGGGAGGGGGTCCTCCGGGAAACTGCCATCTCCAGTGACCTTCTCAGTAGGCCCCTCCCTTCCCCCACAGGCATTGAACAACTTACAATCCACCTATTCTGGCTTTGGCTTCATCAACAGTGAGAACGTGTTCAAGGTAAGAAGCGGGGAGGGGGGGCGGCTCGGGGCTCACGTTTCTCAGGGCCCTTCACAGAAAACAGCCTGTGGGAGCTTCCAGTAGCACCAGCTTGCTGCCCTTCCGGAATGGTGGAAGTGCCCGGAACCTGCCCTAACCCCCCACTCTCTCCTTCCCCCCTTGACTCTCGCAGACGTGGGGAGCTTCCTCTGGAAAATGAGGACGTGGCCCCACCCAAGGGGGTTTGTGCATCTCAAATAAAACTTGTATCCAAATGTATTTTTAAAAATCCATTCCGAGCTCGTGGGCTGGATCTGGGCCCGATCTGAGTCCCATCCTCCCTCCATCCCCCCGCTGGGACCCCCCTCCCCATCTGTGTGGCCGGGGGCAGCGCCGTGCCCAGTCTCTGAGAGGGGGTAGAGGTGGCAGCTCCCCCAGGGTCTCAGTTATCCTGCTGGCGTCACCATGCTTTATATCAGGTGATCTTGGGCATGCGAATCAGCCTCTCTGGGGCTCAGCTTCCTCATCTGTAAAATGGGGGGACAGGACTCTACGTCCCCCCAGGACTCGGCCCTCAGGCTGTGAGCCCGGAGTCTGGCCAGGGCATGCTCGGGTCTGTGTAAAGCTTTGTCGTGTCTGTCCACAAGAGGCCACATGTGCCTCAGGGTCAGCTGGGGAGCCGCCCGCGGCCGGCCTGAAAGCTCCCCGGCCTGAACCTCCCCGGCCTGCTCTGCTTCTCAGGTGTGTGACGAGCCTCACCCTCTGCTGGTGAAGGAGATGCTGCAGCACTGCGTGAGCGCCAACATCGACGAGGCCTACAAGGTGGGGCCCTCCCCAGAAGCACCCGTGGGGCTGGGAAGCTGCAGGGAGGGGACAGGCAGCCTGAACATCTGCGGTGTGACACCCGCCTGCCCGGGCACATGTGTTGCCGGGGCTTGGGCACTGCTGGGCCACGGGGCCTCCTGCTTTGAGAGGCTCAGCTCTGGCCATGGGGTTTCCCGTAGTGAGGGGCGCCTCCCCACTTTGGCAGCCCCCAACTGTCTCTCCTCTGCCCAGATCCTGGCCCACCTCTGGCGTCTCGGCTACTCCCCAGAAGACGTCATTGGCAACATTTTCCGTGTGTGTAAAACCTTCCAGATGCCCGAGTACCTGAAGCTGGAGTTTATCAAGGTCAGTCCCGGGTGGGAATCGCCGGCAGCCCCAGGCCCTCTTGCCCAGGCCAGGGGAGCGGCTCTTCTTCCTTCCCTTCTCTTGGGGATCACCTGCAGCCAGGCGAAATGTGACCTGTGTTTGTAAAACTCGGGCAACGTCTTGGTCACTTTTGCGGAACTTGGCCACTTTTTGTTCCTCGGGGTACGGGACAGTTCTCTGAGTGTAGCTGGGGGGGGGGAGCACGTGGGGAAATGGGTGATGGAGAAACCAGAGCCGCCCGCCCAGATCTGCTCTTGTTTTGCTTCCTTTTTCAGGACCTTAGTTTTTGTGACTCGTTTCATCAGTCAGGGATTCATGAATGAGGTTGGGCCCCCCCAAATTGTGTGTGACCCAAGACCCAGACTGGGGGGTCTCCCTTCCCCCTGTAGGCCCCCATTCTGGTTGGGGTCTCGCCCTGTGGACCTGCCAATTTCAGGAGTGGACCTCATTTCGAGAGCTAGTCTCAGTTCCCCAACTGCTTTGGAATTAAAGGAGTGGGAGAGCCGCCATCTTAACGGCTCCCCCTCAGCCACTGACCAGGCTGAATGTGATTGGTCTTTCAGGAGATCGGCTACACGCACATGAAGATAGCGGACGGTGTGAACTCCCTGCTGCAGATGGCGGGCCTCCTGGCCAAGCTCTGCCACAAGACGCTGGCGCCCGCAGCCAGCTAGATCCGGGCAGCCGGCACAGGGGCTTCAGGCAGCCCCCAGGGGCCCAGGACCACATCCTCCTGGGCTCAGGCCCAACTTAGGAGGGTCCCTCCGTGGGAGCCGGGCCTCCTCTTACTGTTCATGAGACAAGAACAGGACATTTGCCCCAAAGGGGGGTGACCTTGAAACAAGGGGCAGCTGGGACAGGCTGGGCCCTTCCCTCCCTCACCTTGTTAGAATGTCAGAAATAAATATCAGAATTTGGAGCATCTTGTCATTAGAAATGCCTCCTAGTTCAGATGGTCTCCGCTTGGAGACCCGCCAGGAGAGGCCGAGGGCCCCTCGCAGCATCGCCCAGACCCAGCTCCTGGACTAAGAGGGCCCTTTTCCTATGTCTGCTTTCTCAGCTACAGCCGCGTCTTTGGGCCCCTTCTGGGTGTGGGCCCCTCTGGAAGGACAGAGGCCTTGCCTGGAGGGGCTTCTGGCCCCCTCCCTACCCAGGGAAATGCCAGGCCCTCTGGGAGAAGGATGTCAAACTCTGCTACAAAAACTCTCATATTCGGCCTCTAGGGGCTTTAAAACTATTTCCTATTGAATTGGGTTGCAAGGACAGGGTGGTGGAGTGAGGGGGGAGCCCCTGGGGTGGGGTCCCAGGCCTCCCTGGGTGACCCTGGGCCAGGCCCTGCCTTTGTGCATATATATAATGAGTGCTTGGATTCGTTCTCAAAGGTGCCTTTGAGGTTTTAGTGACTTAAAAATAAGTGGCTGCGGGTGGAAAATCTTCAGGTTCAGCCTTGTTTAGTGTAAAGAAAGGTCAGGGTGCTCCTCAGCCTCTGCTCTTCCTAACCCACTTGGGTCACCCCCGAGGGAGGCTGATCTTGCCCGATGACTTCAGCTTGTCAGCGGAGGAGGGAAGCCCAGGCCACAAGCACAACCTGGAAATTGGGGGGCCTGGGGGCACACCCTGAGCCTCTCCCCCGTCCCCTCACTCAGCGTGTCATCCCCCATGGAACATGGGAACAGCAGGGCCTTGTCCAGGAAGGCCACCGGCCCCTTTCTTGGCCCTCTCATAAAGGCAGGAGGTCAGAGCTCCTGGGCCCGAGGACCCTGACATCTGGGGCCTCTCCTTGAAGAGTTGCTGCAGAGGTGACCTCGGACAGAGCCCCCTGGTAGGTGAGCCCCTGCCAGCAGCCTTGGCAAAGGGTCTGGGACTGGTGAGTGTGGGCTGCAAAATGCACCTTGGGACAAGACCGTTGGGAGGGGGAGGCTGGCTCTCAGGGAAGCCCGGGCCAGCTGGGCGGCCTGGAGCTGACATCCAGAGGGCGCCAGACTTGGCCTCCAGTGCCACTGTTCTTTTATTAGCTCTGGGATCCAAGAAGGGGAGTCATTTAAGCTTTGTGAGCCTCAGGTTGTTCATCCCTAAAACGGGGCTATTTTTACCTCTGCCTACCATGTAGATGTGGGGTTTTTGTGAGAGTTTAGTTTGGGGGAAAGGGGACATTAAGGCACAGTATTGTTTGTCTCTCATCGGGGCTTTTCAAATTCAAACCCTTTCCACTGGGCCTCAGTTTCCCCTCCTGTATAATGAGTGCCTCCTTTGAGCAGTTCCCTGCTGCCTTGACCTTTACACTCCTGTGATTTATCCAGCACTTGCAGGTTCTGTTGACCGTCTCTGCCTGGCCAGCTTCCCCCCACTCTCAGCCCAGCCCAAGAAGAAGGGGCGCTCCTCCGCCACGGCCTGGCCCACTCTTGGTGCTCCCCAAATAAAGGGAGTCAAAGGACATTTTTCCTGTAGAGGCCCAGGAGGTAAGACGCCATTCCAGGTCTTGAATCTTACAGTAACTTGGCTCTCCCCAAAACTCCCTTATTGAAACAGCAGAGACTGCTTGTCAATGTGATAACTTCAGAATCTAGCGAGTGAGCAAAATGCAAAGACAAGTCTTTGGATTAAAGGCAAACCTTTGAACTTGGATGGGAAAAGAGCCCACGATGGAGACTAACGGCATTTGGGAGAAAGCTACTTGAGACAATGGTACCCAAACTTTGCCTTGATTGTGTCTCGACGATTTGCATCTCTGTCTAATTAACCAAGATCTGGGACTTACTCATTTACGTCTCAGTAGAGCTTGTTTGTTAGAGAAAACTCTGGACAAGTCCATGAGCATTTGAGTTTTATATTTCCAAGGTTCTGATCAATAAACTTGGAAGAGTCCATAATCCGGCCTTCTCCGGCTGGTCTCGGTTAAAACCCTTCACTCACTGCAGAAGCTGGGCTCCAACACTTTGCCAATATCATATTTGGTCCCTCCAGAAGCAACAGGGGCCACGTCCAGTTCCCAAAGGGCCACAGTGGCGTTCAGTAGACTAGCAGTCTGAAGAAGGCCTAGGCTCTAGTGCCAGCCTGCTCCCTGGACGGAAGGGGAGGGCCTCTGACTGACTGGAATCACCTGGGAGGTCCCGGCCTCCCTGGCACTCGAGATGTCCTCCATAAAGAAGTCACCCGGGGAGGTGGAGAGCAGCCAGGCCGGGGTCTGACTCCTGCTTAGAGCCAGTGGGTCCGGCGGGGGAGCCAGCAGACCCCATGGGGAAACAAAGGGAACCGGTGCGTTCGTCACTGTTAATATACTAGAGAATACACGACTGTAATGCTTTATTAGAGGTAAAGCCTCCAGATCATTACAATATAAAGTACAGGTCCACCTACATAAATAAGAGCATGAAGTAAAAGCTCCGCCTGCTGGACACAGACTCCCAGGGACGAGGAAGGGCCTCAGGGCCTGCCTTCTGGCCCCCTTAGGGAGGGACGTTCTTCACCAAATCAGAAGTTTAGGGCTGGAAAGATCTTGGAGGCCATTAGGTCCAGACCCCCATTTTGCAGATGAGAAAACTAAGGTCCAGCAAGTTGAAGAAACCTGCCTAAAAGGCACACAGGTAACAAAGCAAAGGGTGGAATTGGAATCCAGGCCTTTTGCTCACAAATCTAGGCTCCTTCCAATATACTAGGCTAGGAAAAGCCCCTCCTTCTGATGGGTAGCAAGCAAGACAGAACCGGGGGCAATGAAAAGCAGTCCTTGGGCCTTCCTTCATCTGCCTGAGCCTCCCCAGCCTGTGGAGGATGAACTTCCCAGCTGACTGGGCCATGGGTCCCATCCGCACCAGAAGCCAGTGTCCTGGTCCCCCTGCTGATCGCAGGGGCTTTGTCCAAGTGGAGCCACTCCGGGAGGGGAGGGTGAGGGCAGCGGCTCCTGGGTGAGTTGGGAGGGACGTCCTTCCTCTGGGACTTGGCTGGGATGGGTGGGGCAGGCTGGGGCTTCCCAAAGACAGGTTCTCTGAGGAAACAGAAAGGGGAAAGGCCCAGTAGTTATCGAAGGCTTTACTCCCAGCATGCTCTGCAAGGATGTCAAGGGACAAGAGTAAAAGTGCTCATCCCAACAGAAACCCTCGTTGGCCACAGAAAACAGAAACCTACTAATGCTGCTAGTCCAGCAAATTCGGGCACAAGGACTCGCTTCTGGACCAAACCTGGGGGGGAGGGAGCTCCCCTGAGGAAACTGAGCTCCTCTGTCCCAGAACTTCAGGTCTTCATTGCCCGGGGGCACTTAGCATGCAGGTGATGGTTTCACGGTCAGTGTACGAAGAATACAAAGAGATGTGGAAAGATACACCAGGGATATCCAGTGATATAGAACACAAGATGTAGCGTGTATGTAACATGTAAACTTCTTACACGCCTGGAGCAAAGAGAGCAGGACCAGGAGGATGATACAGAATTACAAATGTGCAAATAGGATTATTACCCACGGGCCTCCCCGTTCCTTCTCACTGCATGAAGCCCACGTCTCCATTCACGTAGTCTGGCTCGCTGGAGTCATCCTCCGGGCTTCCTGTAGGAGAGAGGTCCAGGCTGAAAACCTCGGGACCCTGCTCTGGCGATCCCATTCAGCCTCCGTGCGGGGGCCGCTGGGGGGGGGGGGGGCTGCAATGCTTAGTGTCCTAGTCTTAGACACTTGTGAGCTCTGGGACTGTGGGCCAGTCATTTAATCCTGTTTGCCTCAGTTTCCCCATCCGTAAAATAAGCTGGAGAAGTTGCTGCCCCGGCAGTATCTGCCAAGAAAACCCCAATGGGATGGGGAAGAACTATGGCCAAAATGGATGACTGGGGGGGGGGAGAGGGGGGAGTCACTGGAGATTCTGGACCCCAAGGCAGGTAAAAGCTCGAGCCTCCCCCAGACTTAAACGTGAGGATGTTGTGACCAGAGCGCCCCTTTCGGCGGCGCCCCACACGTGTTAGGGGACTGATAAGGGCGCACTGAGTGCTCCCCGCGGCTGCATGAGGAGTAACCCTTTGTGGCGGGTTTTTCGGGGAGTCCCGATTTCCTGCTGTTCGGTGAATTAGTCACGTGGGCCTTTCCCTGCCCCCACTTGGGGTTTTCTCTGCCGGAGGGATTTGCCATTTCTTTCTTCAGCTCATTTTACAGACGAGGAAACTGAGGCAAACGGGGCCACGCAGCTTGGAAGGGTCTGGAAGAGGATTCGAAGCCGGTGCTCCCACTGGCGGGCAGGCGCTCGGAGGGGGGGGGGAGGGGCGGGGGAAGGGCTCTAGCCCCAGCCGGGACACCGAGTGCGGACGTACTTTCCACTTTCAGAGACTGTCTCCACTGCTCGATGGAAGAGGAGTTCTGGTAATCCGCCGATTCCTCCACGGCTGCGGGGCCAAGCGGAGAGGGGGTGGGGGGCGGAGCCTGCGGGCGCGCCCCCAGCTCGCCTTCCCGGCCCAGGGACCGTGGGGGGCGGGAGGGGGAAGGGTGGGGAGACGGTCCCCCGGAGGGGCGGGGCCCTTTACAGCCTCTGCCATCTCGCCTCCCGGGCCTCAGTTTCCCCTTCTGTAGAATCTGGATCCCTTCCAGCTCTGGACCCACGGAGGGTCCCCTCGAGGCCCGTCGTTGTCCTGCCTCCCTCACGCCCCCCCCACCGATGTCCGGAGCCGGAGGCCGCCCCCCCCCCCGAATCCGGGGACCCCTCCCCCTTACCTTCCTCCATGGGTTTGCAGATCAGGATGTTCTCGTAGGAGCCCGTGTCCTCCTCGTCTGGGGGAGAGGCGGGAGCAGGCCGCTGAGCCCGGGAGGTTTGGGCCACCTCCCTCTCCCTGCCTCACGGGCCGCCTCCTCCCGGAGCCTTCCCTGATTCCCCGCCCCCCCCCCCCCCCCCAGGACTTTATATTCTCTAGGAAAAGCCGAATAGCCACAAAAAGCACGCGAGCATTCTGGGAAGGAGACCCAGAGGCCGGGAAGGCGCCCGGGGACCGGGTACAAAGGCCCGGAGGTGGGAGATGATCCTGGAGGCAGAACTCAAGCACTGCAGCGGCGGAAGGGGACTAGCACAGGGAGCCGGCTCAGGAGCGCAGGCTGGGGAACCCTTACAGAGGAGGGGGGGGCGGGACACTGCGGCGGCGTGCCGGTGTCGGAGAGGCCGCCGCCACCCGGACCCCAACGGATGGGTCCAAAGGGAATGCATTCCATCCAGAAAAAATTGTAGGTGATTGGAGTTAAGTGACCGCTGACCACGGCTGGAGTCCGAGCTTAAATCTGAACTCGGGGCCTCCCGACTCCGGGCCATCCGCCATCCCAAATCCGTGGCCTTCCCCCCCGCCGCCAGTCACCCTTGACCCCTTCCTCATCCTCTCGGCCATCTCCAACCTGCCCTCTCTGGAGTATCCGCCCCTCCCCCCTCTCCTCGGACCGCCGGCCCCCCCCCCCCCATCCCTCTCCTGGCCTGTTCTCCCTATGGGGCTCCCTCCTTCCGGACTCCCCTCAATTCCTCCTCTTCACAGCCATCAAACCATATCCCTTTTTAAAAATATTGGAAAATTTCATTTCCTTTCATTTCAGATATTTAATTTAATTTAAAATATCTCAAAATGTTCCTTTTAGAACACAATGTTTACGTTAAAGATCCAGCCACACACAGATCCGTACCGGAAGCTGCATTAGAGTATAACTCCCTGAGGGCGGGATTCCTTGGCTTTCTCCGAATATTCCCTATGGCTTGGTACAGCTGGTGGCTAATAAATGCCGCTGGACTGCACTACCTGCCCCAAAGTATCTGTAACAAAAGCCTTGGTAAACCTTAGGCAAAAATTGCTTGTTCTTCGCAGACTCTTCCTCCAAATTGGTCTTGATCTTATATTTGACAATTGTGTAAATATCTGTATTTATTACCTTCATATTTATGTTGTATATATATATATATTTTTCCTTTTTTTCTCCCCCTGAGCCCGGGGTTAAGTGACTTGCCCAGGGTCACACAGGAAATGTTGTGTCTGACATCAGATTTGAACTCGGGTCCTCCTGACTTTAGGGACTTCAGGGTTATCCACTGCGCCCCCTAGCGGCCTCTTGTTGCATATATTTTCAAACGTACTCCTTGTCTCCCTCATTAGGATACAATTTTATTCTTTTTTTTAAAGTAAGTTATTCTATTCTTTATTCTGACATCTTCAGAACCCAGTAGTCTGGCACACAGTCGGTGCTTAATAAATACTTGATTAATTGATTGTTTCACCCAGCCTTCTGTTTGGAATTTCCCTTTGCCTTTTGAAATCCCAACATGCATCAGGGTCCAGTTTAACCAACCCCAGTCCTTCCTCCACCCATCTCTAGCTCACACCCACATCTGGAGTCCTCCTTACCTTTTGGTTGCTTCGGGAGCTGCCCAAGGTTGTAATAATCTGTTGAAATGGGATCTCTGAAGGAGAAAAAAAAAATGAGATGCCCCCTCCAAGATGGCTCATCCTGCTGAGGTGTGAGGCTGGCAGGAGGTCAGGGTGGCCCTTTCTGAACTTCCTTTCCCCCCTCCCCCTTTCCCCCCTCGGAGTTGTTTTTGTTTAAATGTTGGTGCTATTTAAGGTTGTTTATTTTGCTTCTCACCCCGTCCCTCCCACAATGTTTATAATGTCAATAATTTCCATCAGCTCAAAGGGCAACTTCAAATTTGTTTTTCAATTTCTAACCACATTTCATGAAAACAGGGCTATTCTCTCCTGACTTATTTGGACTCAGCGAGCTAGTGTGGACAACAGCCCCTGCCCCACCCCCAGTTATGGTTATAAAACCATCAGATGTCAGAGATGGAAGGAACCTTGGAGGGGAAGAGAGAAGAAGCTAGAGAAGGATGGAAAGACAGACATGTCCATGAAGGAAGGAGAGGCAGGGAAATGACATACACAATGACCGTAACCAGGGGAAACGACATACACAATGACCATAACCAAGAGAAATGACATACACAATGACCATAACCAGGGGAAATGACATACACAATGACCATAACCAGGAGAAATGACATACACAATGACCATAACCAAGAGAAATGACATACACAATGACCATAACCAAGAGAAATGACATACACAATGACCATAACCAAGAGAAATGACATACACAATGACCATAACCAGGGGAAATGACATACACAATGACCATAACCAAGAGAAATGACATACACAATGACCATAACCAAGAGAAATGACATACACAATGAGTATAACCAGGGGAAACGACATACACAATGAGTATAACCAGGGGAAACGACATACACAATGACCATAACCAGGGGAAACGACATACACAATGACCATAACCAGGGGAAACGACATACACAATGACCATAACCAGGGGAGACCATAACCAGGGGAAACGACATACACAATGACCATAACCAAGAGAAATGACATACACAATGACAATAACCAAGAGAAATGACATACACAATGACCATAACCAGGGGAAATGACATACACAATGACCATAACCAAGAGAAATGACATACACAATGACCATAACCAAGAGAAATGACATACACAATGAGTATAACCAGGGGAAATGACATACACAATGACCATAACCAAGAGAAATGACATACATAATGACCATAACCAAGAGAAATGACATACACAATGACCATAACCAGGGGAAATGACATACACAATGACCATAACCAGGGGAAATGACATACACAATGGCTATAATCAGGGAAAAAGACATACACAATGACGATAACCAGGGGAAATGACATACACAATGACAATAACCAAGAGAAATGACATACACAATGACCATAACCAGGGGAAATGACATACACAATGACCATAACCAAGAGAAATGACATACACAATGACCATAACCAGGGGAAATGACATACATAATGACCATAACCAAGAGAAATGACATACACAATGACCATAACCAAGAGAAATGACATACACAATGACCATAACCAGGGGAAATGACATACACAATGACCATAACCAAGAGAAATGACATACACAATGACCATAACCAGGGGAAACGACATACACAATGACCATAACCAGGGGAAACGACATACACAATGACCATAACCAGGGGAAACGACATACACAATGACCATAACCAGGGGAGACCATAACCAGGGGAAACGACATACACAATGACCATAACCAAGAGAAATGACATACACAATGACAATAACCAAGAGAAATGACATACACAATGACCATAACCAGGGGAAATGACATACACAATGACCATAACCAAGAGAAATGACATACACAATGACCATAACCAAGAGAAATGACATACACAATGAGTATAACCAGGGGAAATGACATACACAATGACCATAACCAAGAGAAATGACATACATAATGACCATAACCAAGAGAAATGACATACACAATGACCATAACCAGGGGAAATGACATACACAATGACCATAACCAAGAGAAATGACATACACAATGGCTATAATCAGGGAAAAAGACATACACAATGACGATAACCAGGGGAAACGACATACACAATGACCATAACCAGGGGAAAAGACATACACAATGAGTATAACCAGGAGAAATGACATACACAATGACCATATCCCAGGGAAATGACATACACAATGACCATATCCAGGGGAAAAGACATACACAATGAGTATAACCAGGGGAAAAGACATACACAATGAGTATAACCAGGGGAAATGACATACACAATGAGTATAACCAGGGGAAATGACATACACAATGAGTATAACCAGGAGAAATGACATACACAATGACCATAACCAGGGGAAATGACATACACAATGACCATAACCAGGAGAAATGACATACACAATGAGTATAACCAGGGGAAATGACATACACAATGAGTATAACCAGGAGAAATGACATGCACAATGACCATAATCAGGAGAAATGACATACACAATGACCATAACCAGGGGAAATGACATACATAATGACCATAACCAAGAGAAATGACATACACAATGACCATAACCAAGAGAAATGACATACACAATGGCTATAATCAGGGGAAAAGACATACACAATGAGTATAACCAGGGGAAAAGACATACACAATGAGTATAACCAGGGGAAACGACATAAACAATGAGTATAACCAGGGGAAATGAAATACACAATGGCTATAATCAGGGAAAAAGACATACACAATGACGATAACCAGGAGAAATGACATACACAATGACCATATCCCAGGGAAATGACATACACAATGACCATATCCAGGGGAAAAGACATAAACAATGAGTATAACCAGGGGAAATGAAATACACAATGACCATAACCAGGGGAAAAGACATACACAATGAGTATAACCAGGGGAAAAGACATAAACAATGAGTATAACCAGGGGAAATGAAATACACAATGGCTATAATCAGGGAAAAAGACATACACAATGATGATAACCAGGGGAAAAGACATACACAATGATCATAACCAGGGGAAAAGACATACACAATGAGTATAACCAGGGGAAAAGACATAAACAATGAGTATAACCAGGGGAAATGAAATACACAATGGCTATAATCAGGGAAAAAGACATATACAATGAGTATAACCAGGAGAAATGACATACACAATGACCATATCCCAGGGAAATGACATACACAATGACCATATCCAGGGGAAAAGACATACACAATGAGTATAACCAGGGGAAAAGACATAAACAATGAGTATAACCAGGGGAAATGAAATACACAATGGCTATAATCAGGGAAAAAGACATACACAATGACGATAACCAGGAGAAATGACATACACAATGACCATATCCCAGGGAAATGACATACACAATGACCATATCCAGGGGAAAAGACATACACAATGAGTATAACCAGGGGAAAAGACATACACAATGAGTATAACCAGGGGAAATGAAATACACAATGGCTATAATCAGGGAAAAAGACATACACAATGACGATAACCAGGGGAAAAGACATACACAATGAGTATAACCAGGGGAAAAGACATACACAATGAGTATAACCAGGGGAAATGAAATACACAATGGCTATAATCAGGGAAAAAGACATACACAATGACGATAACCAGGGGAAAAGACATACACAATGATCATAACCAGGGGAAAAGACATACACAATGAGTATAACCAGGGGAAATGACATACACAATAACCATAACCAAGGGAAAAGACATACACAATGACCATATCCAGGGGAAAAGACATACACAATGAGTATAACCAGGGGAAACGACATACACAATGACCATAACCAGGGGAAACGACATACACAATGACCATAACCAGGGGAAACGACATACACAATGACCATAACCAGGGGAGACCATAACCAGGGGAAACGACATACACAATGACCATAACCAAGAGAAATGACATACACAATGACAATAACCAAGAGAAATGACATACACAATGACCATAACCAGGGGAAATGACATACACAATGACCATAACCAAGAGAAATGACATACACAATGACCATAACCAAGAGAAATGACATACACAATGAGTATAACCAGGGGAAATGACATACACAATGACCATAACCAAGAGAAATGACATACATAATGACCATAACCAAGAGAAATGACATACACAATGACCATAACCAGGGGAAATGACATACACAATGACCATAACCAGGGGAAATGACATACACAATGGCTATAATCAGGGAAAAAGACATACACAATGACGATAACCAGGGGAAATGACATACACAATGACCATAACCAAGAGAAATGACATACACAATGACAATAACCAAGAGAAATGACATACACAATGACCATAACCAGGGGAAATGACATACACAATGACCATAACCAAGAGAAATGACATACACAATGACCATAACCAGGGGAAATGACATACATAATGACCATAACCAAGAGAAATGACATACACAATGACCATAACCAAGAGAAATGACATACACAATGACCATAACCAGGGGAAATGACATACACAATGACCATAACCAAGAGAAATGACATACACAATGACCATAACCAGGGGAAACGACATACACAATGACCATAACCAGGGGAAACGACATACACAATGACCATAACCAGGGGAAACGACATACACAATGACCATAACCAGGGGAGACCATAACCAGGGGAAACGACATACACAATGACCATAACCAAGAGAAATGACATACACAATGACAATAACCAAGAGAAATGACATACACAATGACCATAACCAGGGGAAATGACATACACAATGACCATAACCAAGAGAAATGACATACACAATGACCATAACCAAGAGAAATGACATACACAATGAGTATAACCAGGGGAAATGACATACACAATGACCATAACCAAGAGAAATGACATACACAATGGCTATAATCAGGGAAAAAGACATACACAATGACGATAACCAGGGGAAACGACATACACAATGACCATAACCAGGGGAAAAGACATACACAATGAGTATAACCAGGAGAAATGACATACACAATGACCATATCCCAGGGAAATGACATACACAATGACCATATCCAGGGGAAAAGACATACACAATGAGTATAACCAGGGGAAAAGACATACACAATGAGTATAACCAGGGGAAATGACATACACAATGAGTATAACCAGGGGAAATGACATACACAATGAGTATAACCAGGAGAAATGACATACACAATGACCATAACCAGGGGAAATGACATACACAATGACCATAACCAGGAGAAATGACATACACAATGAGTATAACCAGGGGAAATGACATACACAATGAGTATAACCAGGAGAAATGACATGCACAATGACCATAATCAGGAGAAATGACATACACAATGACCATAACCAGGGGAAATGACATACATAATGACCATAACCAAGAGAAATGACATACACAATGACCATAACCAAGAGAAATGACATACACAATGGCTATAATCAGGGGAAAAGACATACACAATGAGTATAACCAGGGGAAAAGACATACACAATGAGTATAACCAGGGGAAACGACATAAACAATGAGTATAACCAGGGGAAATGAAATACACAATGGCTATAATCAGGGAAAAAGACATACACAATGACGATAACCAGGAGAAATGACATACACAATGACCATATCCCAGGGAAATGACATACACAATGACCATATCCAGGGGAAAAGACATAAACAATGAGTATAACCAGGGGAAATGAAATACACAATGACCATAACCAGGGGAAAAGACATACACAATGAGTATAACCAGGGGAAAAGACATAAACAATGAGTATAACCAGGGGAAATGAAATACACAATGGCTATAATCAGGGAAAAAGACATACACAATGATGATAACCAGGGGAAAAGACATACACAATGATCATAACCAGGGGAAAAGACATACACAATGAGTATAACCAGGGGAAAAGACATAAACAATGAGTATAACCAGGGGAAATGAAATACACAATGGCTATAATCAGGGAAAAAGACATATACAATGAGTATAACCAGGAGAAATGACATACACAATGACCATATCCCAGGGAAATGACATACACAATGACCATATCCAGGGGAAAAGACATACACAATGAGTATAACCAGGGGAAAAGACATACACAATGAGTATAACCAGGGGAAATGAAATACACAATGGCTATAATCAGGGAAAAAGACATACACAATGACGATAACCAGGAGAAATGACATACACAATGACCATATCCCAGGGAAATGACATACACAATGACCATATCCAGGGGAAAAGACATACACAATGAGTATAACCAGGGGAAAAGACATACACAATGAGTATAACCAGGGGAAATGAAATACACAATGGCTATAATCAGGGAAAAAGACATACACAATGACGATAACCAGGGGAAAAGACATACACAATGAGTATAACCAGGGGAAAAGACATACACAATGAGTATAACCAGGGGAAATGAAATACACAATGGCTATAATCAGGGAAAAAGACATACACAATGACGATAACCAGGGGAAAAGACATACACAATGATCATAACCAGGGGAAAAGACATACACAATGAGTATAACCAGGGGAAATGACATACACAATGAGTATAACCAGGGGAAAAGACATAAACAATGAGTATACCCAGGGGAAATGACATGCACAATGACCATAATCAGGAGAAATGACATACACAATGACCATAACCAGGAGAAATGACATGCACAATGACCATAACCAGGGGAAATGACATACACAATGACCATAACCAGGGGAAATGACATACACAATGACCATAACCAGGAGAAATGACATGCACAATGACCATAACCAGGGGAAATGACATACACAACGACCATATCCAGGGCAAATGACATACACAATGACCATAACCAGGAGAAATGACATGCACAATGACCATAACCAGGGGAAATGACATACACAATGACCATATCCCAGGGAAATGACATACACAATGAGTATAACCAGGGGAAATGACATACACAATGACCATATCCAGGGGAAAAGACATACACAATGAGTATAACCAGGGGAAATGACATACACAATGACCATATCCCAGGGAAATGACATACACAATGAGTATAACCAGGGGAAATGACATACACAATGACCATATCCCAGGGAAATGACATACACAATGAGTATAACCAGGGGAAATGACATACACAATGACCATATCCAGGGGAAAAGACATACACAATGAGTATAACCAGGGGAAATGACATACACAATGACCATAACCAAGGGAAAAGACATACACAATGACCATAACCAAGTAAACGGAAAGGACAATGACATAAAAATAAGGTTTTGGTCAAATCCTAAAGAACAAGGTTGTCCCCAAGAAGAGAGACTGGGGGTGGAGAATGATTGGGGAAGGGCAGGACACATGGATGGAACATTGCAGATACTGTCAAGCTTTTTTTTTTTTTTTTTTTTTTGCATCACTTGGTTTCTTTCCCCCTTTCTCTAAAAAAGAAACAAACCCCCAAACCACTGAAAACCTTTGTTCCAATAGATGGGAGGGAGGAAGAAGGGAGATACAGCAATTACAGCTAAATAAATAGAAGATTTTATAATTAAAGAGTAGCTATAGAGTTAAAGGGACTTTAGGGGTTAAATTTAGTCTAATCTCATTTTTACAAAGGAGGAAAATCCTGGCACAGCAGGAAGGAGGCTGAATTTGGAATCAGAGGGATGAGATTAGAATCTCATTTCTTCCTCTTGCTACCTGTTTGACTTTGGGCAAGTCATTTGCTAGCTTAAGGCCTCAGTTTCCTCATCTATAAAATGAATTGGTTCGACTAGATGCTCTCTGAAGTCTCTTTCAGCTTTAGATAGATGAGGTTATGGTCCCTGAGGAAAGGCGATGTCTCCATCATAACAGGGGTCTCTCCAATCCAAATAACTTGGAGTAAGATTAAAAAAAAGAGGGGTGAAGGAAGGAAGGGATGGAGGAGGGGGAAAGAGGGATGGAAAGGGAGAGGGAGGGAGGGAAGAAAAAAAGGAAAGAAAGAAAGAAAAAGAAAGAAGGAAGGAAACAAAGAAGGCTGGGTAGATGGATAGATGTGAATGGATGGCTAAATTTACAGATAGATGGATAGACAAGATGGATAAATGGGTGGATAGATGAAAAGATGGATGGGTGGATGGATGCATTGATGGATGAATGGATTGCTTAACAGATGAGTACATAGACAGGCTGGATAGCTAGCTATCACTGGATTTCAATATTGGTTTTGACATCTTATGAGTTTTAGTGTATTTACAAGCAGGATTCTGAAGAGTCCCTGGGTTTCAGCAGACTTTCTAAGGGGTCAGTGTTAAAAAGCCCTCTGGGAGGGCAAGGTCTGTCTCCTCTGTTATAGCAGGGATGACCTCCTTGCTCCCCGGTACCTAACCTGGGTATTTGCTTATCTCCCTATTTTATTCTCTGCCTCCCTCCCCACAATTGGATCTGGGGTTTGGAGCCTCTCTTGAGGACTTGGAAAGGAGGTGGACCAGAGGCCAGCAGCAGTCACGTCAGTCTGTGACATAAATGCTCTGTAGTTCAGAAAGGGGTCCGAGCGGCCTGTTTCTGTTAGATTAATGTCCCCACCCCCTCCCCACTTTTCCATCCCCGTATATAATGAGAAGGAAAGCCAACATGAAGGAGGCCCTATGAGAGGGGGAAACCAGCTTACACATAGGAGGGCTCTGATTCTCTTCTGCTTCCTGTAAGGACAAGGATTTGATGAGAAAATTAGGAGTGAGCACCCTCAGATCCCCCTTCTAATCTTTACTGGTCTCCTCTGTTTCTGTGAAGGCTGGAGAGCCGGCCAGAGCCAGAAGAGCTGGGTTCAAGTTCTTTCTCTGACATGAACTGACTGGGTGACATTGGGTGAGTTGGTGGTCTTGGCAACTTCCTCACTGGGTGGCCTGGGCAAGTCTGTTCACCTCAGTTTCCCATCTGTAAAATGGGGGTAATAATAGCACCTAACTCTCAGGACTGTTGTGAGGATCAAATGAGTTAATATTTGGAAAACATTTTGCAAATCTTAAAGCAATATACAAATGCTAGCTGTTATTATTTTAAAACTCTGTTAGTTCGTGGCTGGGGAAGAGAAAGGGAAGGATATACTTGGAAACAAAGGTAATGAAAAGCACAGCTTAGCAAGAAAGACTGGGCCTGAGATTTATTTATTTATTTAGCTGAGACAATTGGGGTTAAGTGACTTGCCCAGGGTCACCCAGCCAGGAAGTGTTAAGTGTCTGAGACCAGGTTTGAACTCAGGTCCTCCTGACTTCAGGGCCCGTGCTCTATCCACTGCGCCACCTAGCTGCCTCTTGGGCCTGTGATTTTGATAATTCAGGGAATTCCCAGGGAGGAAACTGGTTCCTTTGCAGATTGGCAGCCTCTCTGAGGCTAATTGTCTGATGGAGTTGCCAAGCCCAAGAGCATGGAAGGGAGGATAGGAAAGCTCACAGGATCATGTATTTAGAGCCGGACCCATGCATTTTACATTTAAGGAAACTGAGGCTTAACGGGGTAAAGTATGTCATGGGCACGTCAGGATTTGAATGCAAGTCCCCTGACTCTGAGTGCCAGGAGGGAGCTTCCTACCCAGAGCAGACTTTCTGACAGGCTGACTTACCTTTCCTGAGGTTCTGATACCTGGGGATGTCAGGATCTGAAAGAAACCGGAAGGTATCGATATGGGTCTGGGGCTGCCTGGTCCCTGGCTTCGATGACCATCCCAGACAACCTGGGTGCCCAGGGGGCATTGCCTAGGGGATCCTGGCCAGTTCATCACGAGCTGGAAGAGCAGGGCCGCCATCTTCAGGGGGGTAATTTGTAGGGAAACACAAGCCAGACCCATGGGGAGGGCCATGGGTGAAGAAGGCAGCCGAGACTCAGAGTGGCCAAAGGCCAATGTCCTCCTCACAACTCGGCTGCCCGGGCCTCCCCTCTAAGCTGGCAGCCACCTGGAACCTTAGGGACCCTGTAAGGAGCCCCGCCTTCCATGGCTGTGGGGAGTGGGAGGAAACTGAGTTTTCTCATCACCAGGGAGAACTTCTGCTTTGGAAAGCAACCCCCTGAGAGAGTCAGTCACTCAAAATGATGGTAATATCAGAGCCTTTCTCTGAGCACAAGCTGATGTCGGGGTGGAGAGCTGGACAGATGACCTTGGGAGACTTTTTAATACAATTGAAAGAATTCTGTCTTTAGAGTCAGAGGAACTGGGTTTGAATCCTGCTTCTGATGAAACTACTTTGTGTGCCTTAAACAAATCACCGAACCTCTGTGCCTCAGTTTCCCCCATCTATAAAACTAAGGGGTTGCAGTAAATGAAAAAAAATCACCTAATCTCACTGTGACTCAGTTTCTACATCTGAAAAATGAAGCAGTCCGGGGAAACGAGGTCCCTTCTAGCTCTAAATCTATGATCCTATGGGATCCCTTCTAATTCTGAACTTCTATAATCCTTAAAAATAGGAATTCTCAGTCTAAAGGTTGAGAAACTTGTTTTTTTAAATATATCTTCAGTTTTGCAAGAGTCAATGCTGAAAAATTACCCAGGCATTTAGCTTGTAAATAAAAAGCTATAATAAAAAGAATGAAAAAATAAAAATATATCTTCATAGGGGTAGTTAAGTGGTACAGTGGATAGAGCACCAGCCCTGAAGTCAGGAGGACCTGAGTTCAAATCTGACCTCAGACACTTAACACTTTCTGGCTGTGTGATCCTGGGCAAGTCACTTAACCCCAATTGCCTTGGGAGGAAATATATATATATATATATATATATATATATATATATATATATATATATATATATATATATATATATATATATATATTGATAACTATATTTCAACATAATTGACTTCCTTTAGAATCTTAACTTTTGTTTTTGGAATTTAAAAACATTCTGGGAAGGCATCAGTTGGCCCAAGGGTTCATGAACTCTATATACTCTCAACAAAACCCATCAGGAAGAGATAGAAAGAGAAGCTCCATTTAAAATAACCATTCACAATAAAAAACACTTAGGAGTCTGCCTGACAACAAACACACAGGAGCTATTTGAACACAATTACAAGCATTCTTCATCAAAAGACACATTGGAGAAATAAACATTGCTCGGAAGGAGGCCAAGCCAATATAATAAACTATAACAAAAGTGACAATATTCTCTGGACAAGTGAAGAGAGTGACCCGAGTATAGTCTCTTGGGTAAAGGCAACACCCCGACACCCCCAGGAGGGCCTGGGACTGTGCTTGAGCCAGGTCCATGTGATGGAGAGACAAGAATAGACCTCTCCTAGTAGGGCTGACCAAGACCTCAGGTTTAATCAAGTCCCAGACCACAGAATTGCAGCTAATCCAACTGAACAAGAAGCCCCTCTTCAATGTATCCACAAGGGGTCATCAGCCTTAGGTCTAAAGTCTTCTAAGTAGAAGGAAAACCCCCCTCCAGAGATAGTTCACTCCCTCTCTCATAGTTAGGAAGATTTTCCAAGACAACAAACCTAATTCTTCCCCTTGGGGCTAAGTGGAGAAAGTCTAATTGCTCCATTCCTAAGATTTCTCCAAACCATGTCAGTCTGCTGTCGGGCCATAATTCCCATCTTCTCCTAACTGAAAACATGAACTTCATTCCCTGGAAGCTTTCTCTTTATCTGGCCCAGATCCAGGTCTTCACCTTCATTCCAAATCTTTCCACTCCCTCTACCTTGACCCTCACCCACGTTCCAGCAGCCTCTTCTTCCCAAGTAGTCTCCTCTCCGTTTGAACAGAAATTCTGGGAGGGGAGGGGACTGTCTCACTTATTTCTATTTCTATTTGCTTAGCACAGCACCTAGCATTTAGTAGATCTTAATCAATGTACCACCTACCCAACCTACTTGTATGTATCTGTGTGTCTATGAATGTATGTATGCATCATTTGTATATCAATGGATATATATATCTACTTATCTACAATCTTTATCCATTTTTCTTTCCATGTATCTATGTCTATCTTCCTTCTTTCCTCCTTCCCTCCCTCCCTCTCTCTCTCCCTTCCCTCCCTCCCTCCTTCCTTCCTTCCTTCCTTCCTTCCTTCCTTCCTTCCTTCCTTCCTTCCTTCCTTCCTTCCTTCCTTCCTTCCTTCCTTCCTTCCTTCCTTCCTTCCTTCCTCTCTCTCCCTCCATTCCTTCCTTTTTCTTTCCTTCTTTGTTTCTTCCTTCTTTTCTTTCCCTCTCCCTCTTCCTCTCCCTCTTCCTCTCCCTCTTCCTCTCCCCTTCCCTTTCCCCTCCCCTTCCCTTCCCCCTCCCCTTCCCTTCCCTTCCCTTCCCTTCCCTTCCCTTCCCTTCCCTTCCCTTCCCTTCCCTTCCCTTCCCTTCCCTTCCCTTCCCCCTTCCCTTCCCCCTTCCCTTCCCCTCCCTTCCCCCTTCCCTTCCCTTCCCTTTCCTTCCCTTCCCTTCCCTTCCCTCTTCCCTTCCCTCTTCCCTTCCCTTCCCTTCCCTTCCCTCTTCCCTTCCCTTCCCTCTTCCTTTCCCTTCCCTTCCCTTCCCTTCCCTTCCCTTCCCTTCCCTTCCCTTCCCTTCCCTTCCCTTCCCTTCCCTTCCCTTCCCTTCCCTTCCCTTCCCTTCCTCCTTCCCTTCCCTTCCCTTCCCTTCCCTTCCCTTCCCCCTTCCCTTCCCTTCCCTTCCCTTCCCCCTTCCCTTCCCCCTTCCCTTCCCCCTTCCCTTCCCCCTTCCCTTCCCCTCCCTTCCCCCTTCCCTTCCCTTCCCTTCCATCTATCTACCTATTGCTCTATCCATCTGTCTATCAATCTGTCTGGCACTCTAGTATTATTGTTATTATTATAAGATTTAGAGCTGGAAGGGACTTAGAGGCCATGTAACATGTAACAGATGAAACAACTAAGGAGTGGTGCAGTGCACAGAGTACCAACTCTGGGATTGGGAAGATCTGAGTTCAAATCTGGCTTGCTAGCTGTGTGACCTTGGGCAAGTCACTTAATCGTGATTGAAAGAAAGGGAGGGAGGGGAGAAGGAAGACAGGAAGAATAGAAACTGAGGCCTGGGGAACGCTACAGTTTCTTAGATTTAGAATTGGAAAGGCCTTTAGATGCTAACTCATTCAAACTTTTCATTTTACAGATGGCAAAACTGAGGCCCAGAGAGGGCAGTCACTAAGAATTTATTAAGCACTTCCCATGTACCAGGCACGGTGCTGAAAGCTAGTGCACAGGATCATAGACCAGAGTGGAAAGAGGCCTTCAAGGCTGTGTGGTCCAACCTTTTCATCTCACTGAGGAGCAAACTGAGGCCCACCAAGTGATTTGCCCACGGTCCCACCTGTGGGTTACTAAGGAGACCTTCTTGTTGGGATGCAGGCAGGGAATTCCCAGTACAGGCCCCTCCTCCCTCCAGATGGCTCAGCACTCTCCAGCCTCCCCTAGCCTCCCCTAGCCTCCCCTGGCCTTCCCAGGCCTCCCTGGCTCCTCTCTGGGATTGCTCCTGGACTGACCATCCCTGGGGGCCGCCGCATGTGGGAGATCCAGGGAAGGGAAGTCACACACTTACCTTCTGCCTCAGCCTTGGAGTACAGCCATTTGTCCTTCCTGCAAACCGGGACATCCCAGCTCACATCTCTGCCCCATGGGGCAGAGGAAGCTTTTCCCAGCCCATGGCTAGACCCTAATAGAGAGCGCGGGGCCCGGAGGAGGGTGCACAAAAGCAGGGGCCTGTCCAGAGGAGGAGACGGCTCCCATTGGGGGGTCAAGGGAGGCTCCAAGGAGGGGATGTGTAAGTCAGGACAATGGACACCAGTTTTTTTTACAACATTAAGAGCACAGGAAGCCCAGGCTGGCTGCCCTACCTCGGCTCGGGGCACTGAACGGTGGAATATTCAGCCGTCTCAGGGACCAGACCTGCTACTGTTTTGAAGAAAGAACAAGAGAGGCTTGTGGTGGTTAGCAAGCCATGGGGCAGCCCCCCCCGACCTCAAGCCCAGCCCTTCTCAGAAGACCGGATGGCAGCCCCTGGCCACCCAAGGCCTTGTTCGGCGAGTTCTCGGACCGGCCCTCCCCAGAGCCACAAAAGTGTCTGCCCAAACATAACTGTGCGCTGAGCTCTCCAGCCAAGTCCCTTACAGATGCCCCATGAAGTCCCCCGCATCCCCGCAGCCACCCCACAGGCCCTCAGAACATCGGGGCCATCCTGTGTCTCTGGCAAAATGTAGACCGGGCCCTGAGCATGTTGTCTCTCTGGAACCCAGGAAACCCAGAGCCACACCAGAAAGGTGGGGGCCACACCAGCTTTTCCCCCTCCCCTGTGATCCCGATGGCTTCATCAGACAGGGTGAGATCAGCCACAGCACCCAAGTTTTAGCAGGCTCGCCCCTTCCTCAAGCACCCCCCCTCCTCTCCCCATGACAGCTCCCCCTCCCAACCTTTCGCAATCAGCCAGGTTCCTTCCTCTAGGTACTTACTAGAAAAGGCCCGGGCCACTGCAAAACTCTGCCGTCCTTCGTCCCTGACAACCGAGGGGGACAAATGCATGAGCGGGTACCAAGGAAAGGTAGGGGAGAATGAGATCGTGAGCAAGGACAGAGCCAAGAGGGAGAGGAAGGCCACGAAGAGGGACTGGATGCGGAGGAGAAAATGATAGAAAGAAGAGGCCGAGAAGAGGGAGAGGAAGAGAAAGATCAGATAAATGGAGAGGAAGGTCAGAGGTTAGGGAGCAGAAACAGAGGAAGGACAGATAGAAAAGGGGGAAAGAGGAATGGGTATAACGGAAGTACAGGAAGAGGGATGGATGGTGGATGGACGGGAAAGACAGAAAGAAGAGACAGAGAATGGAATGGAGGAAGGTTAGAATTGAGAGACAGAGCAGATACAGACAAGGGACATGGTTGGAAAAGAGGGAGAGGGGTTTGTTCAGGAAGGAAAGGGAAGAGGGATGGATGGGTGGGTGGGTGGACAGGAAGGAGAGAAAAAAGAGACAGAACAGAGGGATGGATGGAGGGGAAGGAAAAGGGAGGAGAGAGAAAATGGAAAGAAGGACAAAAGGGAGGGATGAATAGAGAAGAAAACGTGGAAACTTCTTGGGGGCCTATGTACCTGGCATACAGAAGGGGCTCAATAAAAGCTTAGTGACTGATTGCATCATATATCCACCTCTTCAGTCTCCCCACCCCTATGTATCCACTCATTCCAAGCAACTTTCCTGCGATACAGATGGCTGTTTCTGAGCTCACTAATCTTCCGATTTGGCTTTTCTCAATTTGCTTTAACGAAAGGTAATCTGTTAATTAACGAAGGTCTTTCTAAATGTCTTTATCTTCCTTATACTTGGCAGTCTTGATGGCATGGGAGCATTCTATCACAGCCACGTGCCTCCATGCATTTAACCGTCCCCCTCGTGTGGGCATCCAGATGCTTCCAGGTTTTGGAGTCCCACCCAATGCACTCATGGGAGTCTTGGAACGGGGAGCTGGCTTCCTTTGTTCATTTGTTTGTTTGTGTTTTTAACAAACCCATAATGGAATTAATGACTAGAACTAGGCCTTTGCCACTTTTTCCTTGTTTAATTCCAGAACGTTTTCCAGAAAGATTCTAGAAATCTGCAGCTTTACCCGCAGTGAACGCTGCTGCTCTAGAACCTATCCAACCTCTCCTTATAAATGTTCTTTGACTTCACAGTTGTCATTGAATCTGATCCCATCACCCCGCCCCCATTCCCCACCTAGTTATTCCAAATTAGCCACATTGACCTGGACATGTTGGTGATGAATGAATGGACATTTCTGAAGGCCGGGGGCAGCCCCGAGATTTGTCTCGGTCTCTGTTTGTTAAATCCAAGGGCACCTCAGGGTTACGATGCAACGAAAAGCACCAGAACTGAAGATCCAGGTAACCAGGCCACGTCTAGAGGGGGCCATCACTTGGGTCCAAAGCACCCACAAGACAGGAAATAGCGCTGGCTTTCCAGATTCTAAATGTTCCTTTACCAAGAGTTCCCTTTCTTTGAAGGCAGGAGAAGCGGATCCTGCCAGCAACTGTCCTTCTTAGGCTCTGAGGCTTTTCCCTACTGGTCTATAACGTCAATATTGGGAATAATTTTATCCCCTCCGCTCCTCTCAGGTGTCTTCTCTTTTTTCCAGTCTCTTCTCTCTTTTCCCTTCTCCCCTCTTCCCTTTTCTCTCCCTTCTCCCCTCCACCTTTCCTCTTCCCTTCCCTTTCTTTTCCTCCCTTCCCCTTTTCTCCTTCCCATCCCCTCCTCTCATCTCTCCTCTCTTCTTCCCTCACTTTTTCCTCCCCTCCTCTTTTCTTCTTCCCCTGCTCTTCTTCTGCTCTCTAGCCTTTCTCTCCCCATTCTACTTTACCCTTTTAGCTACATCTAGGTCACCCATAGCTATCTCACATAAAGCTATATATGGAGAGAGAGGCCAGGTAGTGTAGTAGAGTCAGCCTTGGCTCGAGGAAAACCTGGTCCAAGCCCAACCTCGGGCACATACTGGCTGTGTCTCTGAGAAAAATCGCTTCACCTCTCAAAGCTCTCAATGCCAAGATAATAAGCTGGAGAAAGGGACCAACCTACATTTGTGGAGGGCATTTCCTCACCTGGAAGTTGCCTATGTCAACTCTAATTCCACTTTCATCTTCTTTTTTCTCCTTCCTCTCTCTCCTCCCTAGCTCTTCTTCCTTTCTCCTCCTTGTCTCTGTCTCTGTCTCTCTCTCTCTCTCTCTCTCTCTCTCTCTCTCTCTCTCTCTCTCTCTCTGTCTCTCTCTCTGTTTCTCTCTCTGTCTCTGTCTCTCTGTCTCTCTCTGTTTCTCTCTCTGTCTCTGTCTCTCTATCTCTGTCTCTCTCTCTCTTTCTCTCTCTGTCTCTGTCTATCTCTGTCTCTCTCTCTCTTTCTGTCTCTGTCTCTCTGTCTCTGTGTGTCTCTCTCTCTATCTGTTTCTGTCTCTGTCTCTTTGTGTCTCTGTCTCTGTCTCTCTCTGTCTCTTGGTCTCTTTCTACTATCTCTCTGTCTGTCTCTGTCTCTCCACTTCTTCCCTGAACAGCGGTTCTTAGGATCAGGCCAGTGAAGCATCTGCAGAGCAGGCTGGGTGGGTGCGGGGCTGCTTTATCTTGACATCTAATTGAGGTTTTTCTGTTGCAGAAGGAAGTGAGAGCGGGCGAGGGAGGCGGATGTGTGCGGACACTGGCGCCCAGTGCTGCTCCCCTGCACACACCCTCCCACACAGGTTTGAACCGCCGAGGGCGTTCACCAACTGGGCAGGGGAGCCCGGGGTTTTGGCCATTGCTCTTACTGCTCTGCGTAGGACCAGAGGGTCATGGACCTGACACCAGAAGGGCCTAAGAGGTCGCCCAGTCCAGGGGCTGTTAACCTGGGTGTTTGGACAGTTATTTGCTGGCTAGGTTTCAGTCAAGTACATCTGCTGCCAAAGGGGGCCCATGGCACCCGAGGGATTAAGAGCCCTAACCAGTCCAACTCTCCCATTTTTCACATGAGGAAAGCTGAGCCTCAAAGAGGGTTAATGGCTGCTCAAGGACACACAGGGTAGTAGAGTCAGAAGCAGAATTCACACTCGGGGTTTCTGATTTCCAGTCCAGCATCCCAAACTTGATTTCTCTGTAGTTTCCCAGCATGCAGTAGCCTTTCAACTTGGCCTTTTACTGTTAGACTGTGCTTACACGTACCATATGGGGCTTTGTTTTGGGTTTCTGGCTGTTTTTTGTGGGGGTGAGGCCCATTAGAGAGACAACTGATCAGAATCCCATTAGGCAGGAGATTTAATTAGAAGAATTTTTTTTCTCCAGAGGTCTGAGGCAAATAACAAGCAAAAGAAGCCCTTCTGGGGCATTTTGTTAAAAAAAAATGGGGTGGAAGTGGGGAGGAGGATAATTAGGCAGCCCCATGGATAGAACATAGCCCTGAAGTCAGGAGGACCTGAGTTCAAATCCAGCCTCAGACACTTATTGGCTGTGTGAACCTGCCTCCCACCTTCATTGCCTCCCACCCCCACCCCCACCCCCAAAATTAGAAGAGATGGAATAGAATGGCATGTCCTGGAGTCAGCATACAGTCGACTTTCTGCCCCCACAGCTGTGACCACTAAACATAAAGGTTGGCCCTAAATGTCATACTTCAGAGGATCTGCCCAATGGCATGGGATGAGGGTGGGTGGGGGAGGGCAAATCTGAGCCTCCCCTTTACAAGATGAGAGGAAGAGAAATACCAAGAGTCCAGACGAATAACATGGGCATGAAGGCTTTACCTAGAAATCTGGGAGAGAGAGCCAGGGAATTAAAGGAGGAAATTATGAGCCCATGTGCAGGCTCAGGAAGCCTTGAGGGTGGCTTCGGTGATGCTAGCCCCATGATAAATATAGTGGAAAGAAGACTGATGGGAGTCCTAGGAGCTTTGACACTTAACTGTGAGACTTTGGACAAGTCACCTAAGTCTCCATTTTTCTGGGAGGGTTGGATTATCCGGCTCCTGAGATCCCTTCTACTCTGTGGTTTCATATCTTTCCAGCCAAGATCTCTGCTCTTATCCTTTCTTCTCAATTCAATTCCATAAACATGTACTGAGCGTCTCTAAGACCAATCTCAGACATTTAATGTCTGTATAACTTTGAGCAAAGCCATGTACCCTTTCTGCTCAGCTTCCTCTTTTGTAAAATGAGGAACTTGGATTAGCCGGCCTCTGAAGTTCCTTCCATCTCCAGATTAATGATCCTCAAATGTGATCAGACCAGGGCAGAAAACGGCATTGTGGGGAGCACAAGGAAAGCTGCTTGGAATCTGCCTTCCAAGCTCTCCTTTCCCACACAATGCTGGCAGTGATGACAAAATGGAATTCTTGACCAGACACAAGCCGCACTGGATAATCTCGGAAATCCTTTCTGACTCTGAAATTCTGTGGTCCATCCTTCCCCCAGGAAGTCACTCTCTGACCCCATGACCTGCTGCTTGTCTAGATTTGAGGTTCACTGATGATGCTGGTATGGAGCACCAAGTACAGAAAGCCCTGCAGAGTCAGTGAGATGGGGATGCCCAGTGATCTAGAATGCCCAGGAACAAGCCTAGAAGCATCTTCCTTCAATCAGAAGGGAAGACTTGAGCCAGCAAAGGCTGGAGAAACATAGTGGGGAGACATCTCATGGGTGTCTTAAGTGTGATAGTGCAGACATACCCACAATGCACACAGACATATGGTGGGTATAGCTATATACAGATAAACATTTATTGCATATCTAGAGTAAGAAGGGACTCCAGAGTTCATCTCATTCAACCCTCTCATTATACAGATGAGAAAACTGAGGCCCAGAGAAGTTTAGTCAGGAAAGATCAGGAGGCAGCAAATCATAATGGTTAGCTCTGGACTTGGAGTTAAAAAGATTTCCGTTTTATTCCTGTCTCTGACACTTACAAGCTGTGAGGACCTGGCAAGTCATTCCATCTCCTCTTAATCTCACTTTCCTCACCTGTAAAATGGGGATAGCCATGAGGTGCAGTGGATAGAGTAGTCAGGTCTGGAATCAGGAAGACACATCTGCCTTGACTACAAGTCAAACACACTTCCTAGCTGTGACCCTGGTCATATTTGCCTCAGTTTCCTCAAATGGCAAACCAAGAAAACCCCAAACAGGATCATAAGGAGTTGGATATGACTGAAATGACTGAACAACAAAAAAAAAGTGGGGATAATAATAGCACAAAGTTTTTGTGAGGATCACAGAGAGACAGAGAGACATTTATGTATTATTTATATAGCAAACCATTAGATGCTATGGAAGTGCTATCTCTATAGTGATTCATCCATGATCCCCCAGGCTGGAAGTGACAGAACAAGGATCAGATCCACCACACATGTATGGTCACTCTCACATGCAGAAGCCCTCAGAGAAAGGATGGGACCAAGCTGAGGTTAGTGCCATGCTGCAACTCCAACAAGAGGGTTAGCCTAGGTTTTAGAGAGCGGGAAGCAGACTTACGATACCTCTGCTCATAAAAGATCTGCTTGGACCTCCTCGTACCTGGAAGAACAAATCCCACATTAGGAGCTGAGAAGATGTCCTGGGAGTCTTCTGGCAGAGGGAACTGGGCCTGGGGCCCAAAGAGCAGGCTCGTTGAGAGGGGATTCAGTCCAGGTCTGGGCTCTAAGCTAGGACATTGGTCAAAGGGGGAGCCATAGGGGACAAATGAGGCAGATGGGTGATCCTTAAGACAAAGTGCCTAAGGATGCCGAGGGGAGAGAATCTAGAACCAAGGCGCAAACCCAAGTTTGCTATTTATTCTAAGTCTTTCCATTTTTTTCTGTTCTCAGTTTCCTTCTTTGCTAAATGAAGGGATTAGACTAGGTGGTCTCTAAGGTCCCTTCCCAAAGGATGAGAAACTTATTCAAGATCTCCGAGTCCTACCCATTATGATGCCAGTAGATAGTAAGCACTTAATAATTGCTTAATTCACTCACTTACTGGCTCCCCATCATTTTATGAGGTCCAGAGTAGAGAGCGAGGACTACAAAATATCAGAATCTAAGCGCTGGAAGGACCTCAGTGGCCATCCTGTTCATTTCATCCCCCAAAGGCATCCTCACTGTAATATATAGGCAGTTATTCAGCCTCTGCCTGAAGAAAATCATAGCCTTTGAGCTAAAAGAGACCTTAGAGGAAGCTAGGGTAATGGGCAGAAAAACCTGAGTTCCATCCAGCCTCAGATATTTACTAGCTATGTGACTCTGGGAAAGTTATTCAGCCTCTGCTCCCTCAGTTTCTCCATCTGTGAAATGGGGATACTCCTCCCAGGGTTGTTATAAAGATCACATGAGATAATATGTATATGATGATGATGATGATGATAATGATGATGATGATGATTGGGCCAAAAGACCTCCAACTCTTACCCTCAGCCTCCTATTGTTCCATTGGAGAGGACTAAGGAGGGAAAGACTCATTTAGTCATTTGAGGACACAGTCAGTAGAGAAGGCTTATCCAGGGGCTGAAGGGAAGGGACGTAGAGTCGAGATGTGCGTAGGAAGGATTCTGGGGGACTTGGATGCCTTACCTAAACGGGGGCACCACACACACATGCCCGCCACAGCCCCAAGGAGCAGAAGGGAGGCTCCGGCCCCAAGCAGCTCGGTATGGTCCATGTCTCTGGGAGTCGTCTGCCTGCAATAGAAGTCCAGAAGACTCAGTGGCCTGAGGAGGGGACGGAAACACCCCTGCTCCCTTCCTGGGCTTGGGAGAGCCTTCAGAACTCCCACTGCTTTAGGGAAGCTCCTATTGGGATCCCCATGCTCTCCCCTAAAACATCATAGCGGATCCTCTGATTCTTGGGCTGGCCAGATATTCCTCCTGTCTGATAATTTCCATCAGGAAGTCTGTATCTCACTGTCTTACACAGACAAATTGTTCTATAAAGAGGACCCAACCTCATCCTGCCTCTGATACTTCTTGGTTGTTACTCCGGGCAAATCACTGAACCTCCTGGGGTCCTCACAGGAGATTCTGAAATTCTAAGCAGAAGAGCAGCTCCATGGGCTCAGGGGTCACAGGATGAGAGTTGAAAGAGCAACTCCCTCCTCCTATAGATGGAGATATTGAGGCCCAAGTAAAGTAACCCTCCAATTTGAAACAAGATACTTACCTGCAAAGGGAGAAGAACTCCCCTCCCCAAAGAAACCATAAATTTGTACCAAGCAATTTATTTTTTCTCTTGTAATGCATTCAGGGATGTTAAGTCCTGGTTTCAAATCCTGCCTCAGATCCTTATTAGTTTTTTAATCCAGGTCTAATCATTATTAACGTGTCTTTACCTCAGGTTATTGGATTATACAATGGAGATAATAACCTATTTTATGAGAATTATTGTAATCCCTCTGTTGACCTCCATTGTTGAATCTCTAACCAGTATGTATCATAGACATCTTAAACTCTACATGCCCAAAGCTGGGCTCACTACCTTTCCCCTCAAAATCTTACTTTTTTCTAATTTCCCTATTATTCAAGGGTACCATCCTCTTCCTAACTCCTAGGTGTCAGGGTGGATTCCTCACTATCTCTCTTCCCCCATCCTCCATCCCCCCATCCCCCATATCCAATCTGTGGCCAATATCTGTTGATTTCACCTCTGCAGGATCTCATAGATTTCACCTCTGCAGCATCCTTTGTCAATTTCACCTCTGCAGCATCTCTCATAGATTTCACCTCTGCAACATCTCTCAATAGATTTCACCTCTGCAGCATCCTTTGTCAATTTCACCTCTGCAGCATTTCTTATAGATTTCACCTCTGCACCATCTATTGTCAATTTCATCTCTGCAGCATTTCTCATAGATTTCACCTATGCAGAATCTGTTATCAATTTCTTCTCTGCAGTATCTTTTATAGATTTCACCTCTGCAGCATCTATTATCAATTTCACCTCTGCAGCATTTCTCATAGATTTACCTCTGCAGCATCTCTCCACTGTACTCCCTTCTTTCCTTTGATGCTGTCTCCACAATGGTCCAGATTCTTATCACCTCACATCTAGATAATTATGATTACAATAGCTGTTGGGGAGGAGTCTTCCTGCTTCAAGTCCCTCCCCATTTCAATCCATCCTCCACTCAGCTATCAAATTAATCCTATCAATTTGCAGGTCCAAATATATCGCCCATCTTCTTAGTAAATTCCAGTGGTTCCTTATCACTTCTAGGATCAAATATACAAATCATATCTTTCTAATCATCTTACATCTTATGTCTCACTGCATCCTCTTGGATCCAGTGACACCAGTCTCCCAGCTACTCCTCAAGCAAGATTGTTCATCTCTTGACTCTACATTTTCTCTGGCTGTCTGGCCTCCTTGCCCGAAGTCTCTCTCTCCTCATCTGCAACTCCTGGTTTCCTTCAAGTCTCAGCTAAGATTTCAGGAAGCCTTCCCCAGGAAGCCTTTTCTTAAACCCTTCAATGCTAGAGTCTCCTCTCTGTGGATTGTCTCTAATTCATCCTGCTGGTTTGTACATAGCTGATTGTATGATGTCTTCCCCCTTAGACTGTGGACTCTTTGAGGGCAGGCACTGTCTTTTGTGTCCTTAGCTCAGTACCTGTCACACACTAGGTACTTAGTAAATATTTACTGATTCACTCTAAATGCAAACTACAGCTCTGCCAGGATATCTACTCTATACTCAAATGTTACATCTCAAAGTGACTTTGTGTCACCTCTGTCTCTGTTCCTTTAACATATATATATATATCATTCCCTTGCACCTTTAGCATGGCCAAACTGGCCTTCTTGGCTTTTCCATTTCCTACCTTTGCATTGGCCCTCCGCTGTACCTGGAATGCAATTCCTAATCATCTTAGACCTTTGTTTCTTATGAAGTCCAGCTCCCACAGCACTTTATCCAGAAAGCCTTTTGCTAGCACTTCCCTGCCCCATACATTTCTCTCATATGTGTGTCTATATATTAATTGATGTACTCATTGTCATCCCTGTTAGAATATAACTGTCTCCTTAACACTTCCTAGCTGTGTGACCCTGGGCAAGTCACTTAACCCCAGCCTCAGGGAAAAAAAAAAATAATATAACTGTCTCATTTTTATATCTTGAGCATCTATCACAGGGCCAGGCTTAACTAATGCTGATTAATTGACATACTACTCTTCCACCATTTCATCTTCCCTTCTCTGTTCCCACTTCTGGATGAAAGCCCTCATCATCTCCTCTCTGGCAACCAACCCTGCATTATACACCTTAGATGAACTCCTGAAGACAGCTTCTATGTAAAAAGAAAAATGAAATAGTCCCTGCCCTCAGGAAGCTTACAATCTAGTAGGAGCAACAGCACATATGTGAATTAACACAGAAGCACAAATAATATATAAGCGAAATACATGGGAAAATGGCCAGCTCACCTTGGCTCCCTCCCTGCCTTGAATCCAATCTTTTAGTGGATAATTTCCTGAATGTCTCTCATTTCTTTTATTCCAAACCTCTCAGTGGTTCCTTCTTAGCTCCTAAGTCCAGGTCAAATTCCAAACCTGGCAATCAAAACCTCACAAGATCTGTATTAACTTTTGTCATATAATTCCCTCTCATGCGTTCTATGTTCTAGTCAAACTGGATTTCTCACCCTCTCCTCTCTGCTTTGCATACTTTCCTCCTTTTGGGCCTTGCCTCAAATGTCTTTCCCTATTCCAACTTCTTGATATGGTGAACCCTCCTTTGGAATCCAACTCAGCATCCTCCTGTGATAACCTCCAGTAAGAATAATTCCATTTTGGATGCCCATCAATTGGAGAATGGTTGGGTAAATTATGGTATATGAAAGTTATGGAATATTATTGCTCTGTAAGAAATGACCAGCAGGAGGAATACAGAGAGGCTTGGAGAGACTTAAATCAACTGTTGCTGAGTGAAATGAGCAGAACCAGGAGATCATTGTACACTTCAACAACAATACTGTATGAGGATGTATTCTGATGGAAGTGGAAATCTTCAACATAGAGAAGAGCTAATCCAATTCCAATTGATCAATGATGGACAGAATCAGCTACATCCAGAAAAGGAACACTGGGAAATGAATGTAAACTGTTTGCATTTTTGTTTTTCTTCCCAAGTTATTTTTACCTTCTGAATCCAATTCTTCCTGTGCAACAAAAAATTTGGTTCTGCACACATATATTGTATCTAGGATATACTGTAACACATTTAACATGTATGGGATAGCCTGTCATCTAGAGGAGGGGGTGGAGGGAAGGAGGGGAAAATTCGGAACAGAAGGGAGTACAAGGAATAATGTTGTAAAAAATTACCCATGCATATGTTCTATCAAAAAAAAATGTTATAATTATAAAATTTTTTAAAAAAGAATGATTCCATTTTACTGCTAGAAAGGGAGCTATTTCCAACAATCAGAACTCACTTCTCTATCTTTCTTGTATATTATTTTGTTTTATGTGAGTGTATGTGTATGAGAGAGAGAGATAGAATGATAGAGACTAATAAGCTAATAAGGGAATTTGGGGAATTTGCTTTGTTTGACTCTATGTCATATTTGGCACAGAAGCTTTCTTTTTCTTTTTTCTTTTTTCCAGTGGAGGTGAAGAAGTGGAAGGAAGAGAAAAATCAGTTTTTATTCATTGTAAAAATAAAATAATAATTCAAAAGTAATATTTGGAATTTAAAAAATAAATCTAAGTCCTACCAGCTTTTGCCTTCTTAACTCATTCTTAACTCAGTCATTCACACTTTGGTGGGAATTTCTTTAATCAGATCAACCACACTGAAGGGAACATAGATACTGACCCCTTTGAGGGCCAGAGAAGGCAGCATAAGGACCTTGGGGCTGTGTAGTAAGAGGGGGAAGAGAAATAAGGGAAGTGGGAAGGAATCAAGACAAACTACAATTCCACTTCCTCCATCTGCCCCATATCATGTGTCACAACTCTTGTTACTTACATTCATGGCATGGCCAGGATTTCAGAGTTGAATAGGGCCACTCCCTTCATTTTCGAGAGATGGAAGAGAAGGAAGGCTACCTGTTCCCACAGAACTACTTGTAGAGTCAAGTTCTATGCTTTTAGAGAGGGCACCATAAAAATACAGTAAAACTTTCCTTATTCAGACCTTGTCAATTTGACATTTGTGATCAGGATAGCAGGCAAAACTCATCTGTGTAAATCCTTTAATTAATCGATTGATTAACAATTGCTAATTAAATAGGTTAACAAGATCTTTGGGGGATTATTTAATCTTCTTTAAAAAAAAAATAACCTGCCAGTAAAAAGTCTTCAAGATATTTTAACAGCATTTACCTGCTCATGCAATTTTCATCTGCTAATTATGAATGATTCTCATCTATTCTTTCAAGCAGTCCCAAGACTCTACTTGATTACCTTGTAGGTGTTATATAAAAGAAATAGTACTGTCTGTTGGCTCAATCTCTAATTCTAATTTTTCACTCCTCATTTTGTCTGATTCAATTCAACATTTTTAGACACTTACTATGTGCAATGATCTGTGATAGGCAATGGGACTTCAGAGATTAAAAAAAAAAGGTGACAATCCTTTTCTTCAAGAAGCTGACAAGTAACATCCTTAGTAAGCTCACCCTTCTCTTCCTCAGAAAGTGTCCTTAAAAAAAAAAAAAAAGAAAGAAAGAAAGAAAGAAAGTGTCCTTGCTGGATTTCAAGCTCTATCTTTCTTCCTTGGCTTGCTTTCACTCCCAACTGAATTTATCTTTAAAAGTTGATTCTTTTTAAACTCAGGTCATTTTTAGTAGTGTTGGTCCTATGGCCATGGACCTCATATGGATAAAAATTTCCCATCTATCCCCAAGGCTCCTGTCCCACAGCACCAGCTGACTATTAGACATTTCTCTCTGGATGTCATATAGATATCCCAAATACAGGCCCAAAACATAATGAATAATATTGTCTTTTCTCCGAAAACCACGCCTCATCCTAACTTCCCTATTTCTGTGTGTTCTAATTACTGAGGTTCTCGAGTTCCTCCGTCAGCCACGGTGTGTTTATGTATGTGCAATGATAGTAACCAGCATTTAGACAGCACTTTTAAAGTGTACGTACACTTTCTCATTTGGTCTTCGTAATGATCCTATGAGTATCATCTGCATTTTACAGATGAGGAAACTGAGACAGAGACAGATTCAGTGACCTGCTCAGGGTCACACTCCTAGTGAGTGGCTACATATGCACAGATACACAATGTTTATATAATATATAAGAATAGCATATATATATATATATATATATATATATATATATATATATATATATATATATATAAATATATTCTATGTATTTATAGATACATATACATATAATGTTTGTATGATATGAATATATTGTATACACATATACTCATGTGCGTATAGTATATACACTATGTATTTATGGATACACATATATAATGTATGATATAGATACATGTGTCTATATATACATACATGTATATATAAGCACACATGTATATTATATATACCATATATTTGTATATACATATATACACAATGCATTTGTGATATATACATGTGTACATGCATATGTATAAGCTTATAGATATATAGCTACAATGTTTGCGATATGGATATGTGTCTACTATATATATAAGGGCACATGTCATATACTATATACACATAGATAGTATATAAGACATGTGTGCTTGTGTATATTGTATACATATATAATATATATGATATATATGACTATATATGTATATATATTATGTATACACATATACACAATGCTTATGTGATATATACATGTCTATATACATGAGTATACCTATATATATATAATATAGACACTATATTTATGGAAACATAAACACACAATGTATACATGGCTACATGTGCACACGTATTGAGGGCAGGGGACTGGTTCACTCTTCTCTTTGTCTATTCAACGCCTAGCACAATGCTTAGTATACAGTAGATGATTAATAAATGCTTATCGATTCATTCATTAAGTCTACAATTAATCTGTAATCAAAGGAAAGCACGGCAAGCTGAGAGTCAAGAGACTGGGGCAGAGACTTGTTGGGTCCAACAAAGCACTGTGGGACCTCAGGCAAGAACACCCCCCCTCCCTGGGCATCAGCTTCCCCTTTTTTAAAAGGAAGAGATTGGATTCGAGGATCTCTGAGTTGTCTTCCAGTTTGAACGTTCTGTGTTCTGTGATTTTGAAGTGACCTGGCGTTTCTTCTGCCTCAGTCTTTTCCCTGTCCCCCCATTCCCACCTGAAGTGCTACAAATAGCCTCTTCCCCTTCTGTTGTTAGTGTAGCCTTACTGCTGGGCTTTGGGGCTGCCAGGGGAAGGCAACAGGAGCCGATAGGCCTTCGGCAAAATCGGGAAGTCTCTCTTTGGGGTCCTGTCCTTCTGTGCCAGCCTCCTATTGTCTGGAATCCTATGGAAACCCTATGGAATCCTACGGAGATCCTAAGGAATCTCCTATTGCCAAATAGAGCCATAACAATCTCTAGCTGACAGCCTGGCCCCCCTCAGCCACTTGGAAACAAAGCTCCAGCCCGGGGCCATCTTAAAATGGGTGGGAGGAGATCAGTGAAAAATGATAAAATGGACTCAGACGGGGAGCAGAATAAGTTGTAGCTATCTCCCTTGGAGAGGCTAGACAGGAGCTCATACCAAAGCTGGGGTCCGGGGAGATTAACACAAACCAGACCAAAATTTATTTGAAGCCCTTTCTCATCCATTGTCTCCTTGTAACTGCAAAGTGGCCGGGGCAGAGATTATTAATCTTGTCATAGAAATGACTCATCCAAGCTCACACATATCTAAAACTGGAAACCAAAAAAGGGCAGATATTTTGTGGCTGGTAGCAAAGTAAGACAGAGTTCAAGAGCTCACCGAGTCCCTTCCAGTCTTTTTTACAGTAAAACCCTCAGGCTGGTTTGTATGGACCACAACTGGTATGATGGGAGCTAAAAAGAAATTGAAAGAAATTTCTGCTCTCTAGTTTAAAGAGTACATTCAAGTGCCCTGATTCCGAAAAATAGAATTCAAAAGACATACAACTACTTGAGTGGCTTGTTGTTTTCTTCTCCAGCTCATTTTACCAATGAGGAAACTGAGGCAAAGAGATTGAAATAGAGACCACATGATTGAAGAAGGCTTGATACCCTGATTTTTAAAGCAGGCAAAAGAGCAGAAACTGCAAACTATAAGCCAGCGAACTTAACATGGGAAAATAATCCTGAGACATTTTTAAAAAGATGTTTTGTGAGGACTTAAAAAGGGAAGTGACAATCATCAAAAATCAGTATTGCGTCAAGACATACAATACTAATCACACTTGCTTTTTGAAGAGGACAACTAGATTGAAAATGGAGGCTTGCTGGCCTAAGCTAAGAGGCAGGAAGACCCCTGCTGACATCCCACCTCTGACACCGTATGACTAGATGATCCTGAGAAAGATAACTAATTTCTATGGGCCTTAGCAACTCTCCAAAACTATGATTTTATTTAATAGAGCACATTTCCACACTGGGAGTGCTTCACACCCAAGAAACAGATTCCTCTCAAATTTGCATAACTAGACTGGTATCAAGAGAATGCTATTGATGCAATTTATATATTGAGGGTAATCAAGGGAACCCCCTATTTTAACTGTTGAACTGTGGTTTACCCCCCCATGGGGTTTTGTAACTGACTGTGGGAGTTGTAAACTTGTGAGTAATTAACAGTAAATATTTGATTTATATACCTGCTTTTATATAACTATATACAACATTTCCCAGTCGTGATGGAAAAAGTTTTAAGAAAACTTGATACTGAACAAGGGCACTTTCCATGGCTCTGAGCTCGTATCCTGACCCTTTCTGGTGGGCACCATGCCTTCTTGTAGTGAGGTAAACTAGAGACCACTTAACTGAAGGAAATATTAAATGAGAAATTTGGGAAACAGATCATAAACCTGGTATAGGAGGAAATCGTGTAGTCCTAGGGATGATTTCAATTCTCTGGGCATCTGCTGGCAAAGCAATTGATAAATCTGTGATTTCCCCTGAATGACAATGTCATTCTATAAAGGAGTTACAAAAGGAAATCCAGCTGTGGAAATGACTCTAATATAGTTTGTACAGAAGTAGGGAAGGAATAAGTATCTATTAAGCACCTGCTGTGTGCCAGATATTGTACTAAGTGCTTTACAAATATCTCATTTGATCCTAACCACCCACCGGAGGTAGGTTAGGATCCTAGTTTTATGACTGGGGAAATCAAGGTAAAGAGGGCAAAGTAAATTGCCCAGGGAAAGAAGGCTTCCTCTTCAACCAGTAGCCTCCCCTCTTCCCCAGTTACCAGGGTCCAGCCCCACAGGCCATCTTCTTCTTCCTGTCTTCTCCCCTTCTCCTGGACCCCTCAGAAGAGTAGAGTGAGTCAGAATGCATACCATTTTCCAAGTCGTATGACATTTGGGAGGCTGAGTAACTCATGAAGGAACATTAAACTCGGCCTGTATATTTTTTCCAAGTTAAATTTAGGTTTAAAAAAACCCCTTATTTTTATTACACCGTCTGCCCTCTTACTCATCTTTGTATCTTTTGCAGAAGGAGCTTAATAAATGTTTGGTCAATAATGAATAGATGCTGTGGAGGGAAGAATAGATTGTTCTAACGCTTTGAAGGCAAGGAAGGCGGAGGAGTGTCGAGGGAAGGCTGTTGAGACTAATGACCGAAGAGTGTAGATCTCATATTGGAAGGGAGTTCACAGGCCAAGCCCTCCAGCCTTGTCCTTTTGCAGAGGAGGAAACTGAGATCTTTGGGAAATTAGATGACTTGTCTAAGTTACATAGGTAAAAAGGAACAGAGTTAGGACTTTGAACCTAGGTCCCCTGATCCCAAATAAATTGCGTCCTTGCCTCTTTTAGCTGTTTCATATTCACCTTGTAAATCATCTTGTGTGTGCTTCCTCTTCTACCTCCTCTTTTCTCACTACTGCTCCCCTCCTTTACCTCTCTCTTTCTTTTCTCTCTCCATCTCCCTCCTTGGAGGATGTCTTTTTTTTCCTGTCTCTCTGTCTGTATCTGTGTCTGTTTCTTTCTCCATTTCCCTTCCATCTCCCTCCTCTATCCCCCTCCTTGGAGGATGTCTTTCTTTCTGTCTCTCTGTCTGTATCTGTGTCTGTTTCTTTCTCCATTTCCCTTCCATCTCCCTCCTCTATCCCCCTCCTTGGAGGATGTCTTTCTTTCTGTCTCTCTGTCTGTATCTGTGTCTGTTTCTTTCTCCATTTCCCTTCCATCTCCCTCCTCTATCCCCCTCCTTGGAGGATGTCTTTCTTTCTGTCTCTCTGTATCTGTGTCTGTTTCTTTCTCCATTTCCCTTCCATCTCCCTCCTCTATCCCCCTCCTTGGAGGATGTATTTTTTTCTGTCTCTCTGTATCTGTGTCTGTTTCTTTCTCCATTTCCCTTCCATCTCCCTCCTCTATCCCCCTCCTTGGAGGATGTCTTTCTTTCTGTCTTTCTGTCTGTATCTGTGTCTGTTTCTTTCTCCATTTCCCTTCCATCTCCCTCCTCTATCCCTCTCCTTGGAGGATGTATTTTTTTCTGTCTCTCTGTATCTGTGTCTGTTTCTTTCTCCATTTCCCTTCCATCTCCCTCCTCTATCCCCCTCCTTGGAGAATGTATTTTTTTCTGTCTCTCTGTATCTGTGTCTGTTTCTTTCTCCATTTCCCTTCCATCTCCCTCCTCTATCCCTCTCCTTGGAGGATGAAACAAAATCCCTGAAAAAAAAACAAGTCTTATCTCAATTAACACAACAAGTTAGTAGTACAACCAAGACTCCAAGCCGAGCCTTCTACCTGGTGCGATGGCCGTATCACTGCCCTGTGCCACTGTGCAGTATCACACACAGCTCTCAGCAAACGTCTCCCCCAACTCTATCGGGGAGGGAGACCTGACGCAGTTCTGGTGCCAGCATAATGTGGATGGTGGTGGTACCTTTCCCGGGCCTTCCTCTTGGTCCCTTTGCCTTTTCTTCTCTCTCCTCCCAGCTAACTCCACGAGGCACTGTTGGCCACCCTTCAGTCTAGACCCTACGACAAAAGAGCTGATTCAGGAATACTAGCAAAGGAAGCCATAAGAGGCGGGCTTCTTCTTCAATAGGTCATGTATTAGTCATGGCAAACTACCCTCATTTTGAGGTCACGAAAGATGCTGCAGATAAGAGTCAACACAAACTTTAGTAAAGCATTTGATCAAACTTCTTGAGCTTTGTGGGAAAGATGGGACTGTGGACGTCTCCACTGCGGGGAAAAGGGGCGATAAGAGTATGATTAGGTGGATTTGAAACTGAATGAATTTCAAGGATGTTCATTATGGAGCCTGTTTCCCCACAGACTCACCAGCAATCGCCATTTTTCTTTTTTGGCGTATTTATCAAACCAATAGGTGAGAAAGAGAAGCTCAGAGTTGCTTTAAATTGTGTTTTTTCTAGTTATCAACGATTTTTTCCCTACCTACATATTGGTTCCATCCTCTGCCTTCAGACAAACTCAGGTCTGCCCAGCCTTGGAAGATTCCCTCCCCCCTCTCTGCTCAAGGTTATTATGTTTTCATCTTCTATGTCTCTGCCCTCTCACAGTCTTCCTTGGCTGCTTCCACTTCCTAACCTGGCACTTGACCCTTGAAACCCTAATAAATCATTTAATTTCATTCAGCCTTGGTTTCTCCATCTGCTAAATGGGAATATAAATAATACCTCCTTCACAAAGTGATTGTAAGGAGATAATATAAATAAGGCACTTCAAATGTTATAGAAATGGCTAACGGCTATACTTCATGTTCTTATAATTAAGATAATTATGCATGTTAACAAAAATTGATTGCATTTGTAGAAGGCCCAGAGAAGATGGCCTGATCTTTCTTTCTTTTTTCTCCCCTGAGGCTGGGGTTAAGTGACTTGCCCAGGGTCACACAGCTAGGAACTGTTAAGTGTCTGAGACGGGATTGGCCTGATCTTTTCTCCTTCTTCACGTTCAGCTTAGTGGTGGTAGCAAGGTGGCCACTATCCCATGACCCCCCTTTTTTGGAGAGAGAGAAGGCCATGTGACCAACGAGCAGATGGAACTCCATTGCCACAGGGTTGTGACAAAAGCTGGTTCTCTGGGCTCTTCCCCTTCCAATTGTGGCCCGGAGAGCCTCTTGAAGTACAGCTGCTGCGCTTCGTCTCAGTGTATCTGGTTGTGGTTTTTATGGTCTTTTTTGTGATGTGCACAAGCTTGTGTTTGCTTCTTAAAATTTCATGGCCAGCGCCGAGCTTCCTCCCTGGGGACTGGAGCTGAGTTGCCATTGCTTGCTGGAGAACCTATCTGTGCTAGAGATAGTCATCCAGAATTCATAATGAAGGCCTTTTCCTCCCTGTTAATGTCTTTATTCTCCCTCCCCTGAAGAGTCTGGCTTCCGACCTCATCATTCAACTGGAAGTCCCTCAGCAAAGTTACCATTGGCTTCTCGGGGTCGCCCCCATGGCCTTTTCTCCCTCCGCATCCTACTGAACATCATGGCTGTCGCTCCTTCTGGGAACTCTTTCCTCACGAGGCTTGAATGATGCTTCTCTCTCCCGGCTTTGCAGGATGTGTCTGACTGCGCTTTCTCAATCCACTTTGCTCTTTCTCCACTCATATCCCTCCTGCCCGATGTGAGTGCGCCCCAAAGTTCTGACCAGGCTCCTCTTCTCTTTGTTTTATCCTCCATACTCTCTCACTTGGTGATTACTGTCTCTCTTAGAAATTAGAAACCTCTTATTGGATTATTATCTCTGTGCAATGATTCCTGGCACATCCTACTGCACTACAATCATCAGATTGGGGGATTGCTGGAACGGATGTCACACAGGCTTTGCAAATTCAAGATGTCCATAAGAGAACTCATTTCTACCCTTCTCCCACCTCCCAACCTTCTTCCTTCTAAAAACCTTCTATTTCCTTCTTTCTTTTCTTTTTTCTTTTTTCCCTGAGGCAATTGGGATTAAGTGGCTTGCCCAGGGTCACACAGCCAGGATGTGTTAAATATGTGAGATGCAATTTGAACTCAGGTCCTCCTGACCTCAAGGCTGGTGCTCTATCCACTGCACCACGTAGCTGCCCAAACTTCCTATTTCTAATGTCTTCCTATCCTCTCACCTTCCCAAGCTCTTAGGCTCAACACCTCATTCCCATTTGCCCTAAGAATCCAACCTTTTGTTTCTACCCTCATGATAACTCTTGTCCTTCTCCCTTTCTCTTGACTCCCCCAACAATAATCCTATTTTAGGCTTCCATCGCCCCTTGCTTCCACTACTACAATAAACTACTTGGCCATCCTATCTCAAAGCTCTCCCACCATATCCAGCTTCCATCTGGCTGCCATGTTATTTTTTCTTTCTTTTTTTATTTTTTCCTGAGGCTGGGGTTAAGTGACTTGCCCAGGCTCACACAGCTGGGAAATGTTAAGTGTCCAAGACCAGAATTGAACTCGGGTCCTCCTGAATTCAGGGCTGGTGCCCTATCCACTGCTCATGTTATTTTTTCTAAAATGTTGGTGAGACCTGGTCGCCCTCAGTCAGTGAGCCCCAGTGGCTCCCTACTATTTCCAGAATCAGTTTGGAACGTAGTGCCTTTCATACCTCGGTCCCTTCTATTTTTCTAGTCTTCATATACTTCAAGATCTAGTTAAACATGTCTAGGGGTTCCTCTAGCACAGCGCTCATCTCCCACCTCCGTGCCTTTGCCTTGGCAGAATGTTCTGCCCACATTTCCATGTCTTAATTTCCTCATCTTCCTTCAACACTCAGTTTCTGAAGAAGGCTTTTCCTACCCCCACGACTACTTTGCCTTCTGCTTTCAAACTTCCTTCTGCTTACTCATATGTATCTTTTTATTTATATACTATTTCTATTTATATATATTTATTCAAATACTATACTATTTATACTTATATACTATTGTCCCATAAGAATGTAGGCTTCTTGAGGGCAGGCCCTGCTTTTTTGACCTTCTTTGCATCCTCAGTGCTTGGTCCAGTGCTTTGGCCATAGTAAGCCATATTCCTTGGCAAACTGAAACCTGGCTTTGGGACCCCCACCCTCTCCTGTCACATCATTCTGCACACAGTCCCACGCTGACTTTAAGTCCACCGAGCCCTTGGCTGATTGTATAGAAATTTCTCTTAGACACCTCACTCCTTTGCATGGGCTTCCTTCCTTTCCTTTACCCTAGAGGGAAGGCCGACTTACTCAGTAATCGCTCATTTGGAAAGGCGTTGACTGCCCAGAGTAAGAACTCATGCAGAGAGAAGCCCCAGCTGCAGCACTCGGTATATGAAGTAGCAAGACCCCACATAGCAAATCTGGGGATTTACAAGAGGAGGAGGCATATGCAAAACAGGAAACATCCAGAACAGAAGCAGAGGGGGTGGGAGCCCGTCTCTCTCCTGGAGGTCGTAGAGGGGAGGGCCAGCACTCAGAGGGATGGGAGATGTTTTGTCTGAGTTGTGATGAGGAGGATCTGGGCAGCTGGGATCCCATATCCTCGGGAGCCCTGGGTCAGGGGATGCCCGTCCCAAGGTGGGTGGGGGTAGGCAGAAAGAGACCTGCAGGGACACCCATCGAGGCGAGAAGGTGCGTTCTGTTAGTTCCCCTGGGAAGCCAAAATAGCAGAAAGGGAAGTGGGCAGTTTTTGTATGAACCAAATTAACAGAGAGAACAGGCTGGAACAGGCTGGAGGCAGGGCAGGGCTAAGTTCACAGCCAGGGGAGGAACCAAGAGGAGGGTCTTAGCTAACACCTGCATTAGCTTGTCCTTCTGTAGTCATGGGTCACCCGAGACCGAGTGTTTCATGTGTTGGAGCAGGAGGGGTTCTCATCTAACTTCATTTTACAAAAAGGGAAACTGAGGATCAGATATGGAAAGTGACTTATCCAAGATCATCCAGGTAGAAATAGTCAGGATCAGAGCCCAGGTGTCAGCTCCCAATCCAATATATATTTTCTCCTGTATCATCCTACTTCTTTCTTTTAAAAGCCATCACCTTAAAATAAACTAAGTCATCCCTGACAGTCCGTAGAAAGCTTCCCATATAGTCATTCTACCCCAGTGGGTGACAAATGGATGTGGCAGCCTCCCCTTCCACAGTCTCAGGGACAAAACCTGGGATCCACAAATTTGCTTTTCTCCCCCCAATATTTTGAGAACTTCATTTCCATATAATAGGTTTCCTTTGTCATCCAGTGTATTTTACGCCTCTGAAAACATGATTCGGAGGAGTCCACGGTCCCCGGGAAGTGAAGAATCCCTGCACCCCAGTGGGTTTGACCGCCCAGAAACGAGATCTGTGGGGTCGATGGCTGAAATGATGCCCTCAACCCACAGACGCCCTCAGTCTGAACCCAGCCAAGCACAGGAGAGCAGGTGACACTACCTATATCAATGGAGCACGGGAGGCCAAGGTGGCCGGTCACCCCTTACTCTCTATCACTCTTTATCCTGGAACTCCTGAAAAGCAGCATGCCCTCATCCTTCGTGTCAGAAACAACACTGCCTTCGGACAAACAGGGAAAGTGGGAGCCTCCCCACCATTCTATCCCCCCAATCTGGACACTCAATCAATAAACATTGATTAGGCACCTACTGTGCGCCAGGCACTGTGCTAAACACTGAAAATACACAAAAAGTAAAAGACAGTCCCTACTTTCAATTATCATCTAGTGGGGGGATAGCAAACAAACAAATCATATTATCCAAGAATAAATAGGAAGCAATTCTCAGAGAGAAGGTGGTAGGGTAAGGAGGGAAGGCTTAAAGGAACCAGAAAGTAGAGGGAGAACTTTCCAGGCATGAGGGAAAGGCAGAGAGGGGGCCAAGAGGCAAGAGATGGAGGCTCTTATTTAGGGAATAACCAGGTCAGAGTCACCGGATGTTGGGAAGTAAGGGGTAGGATGGGGTTATGAGGGCTTTGAATATCCCAGAAGGCCATTGGGAGCCACTGGAGTTTTTGGAGGAGGAGGGTGACATGGCTGGGCTCGTGCTTTAGTACAAAGCACTGTAGTGGTCAGAGGGAGGCTGGAGTGGGGCCGGAGGGACACCAGGCAGGCAGCCCCCAGATGCTTCAGTCCAGGCATGAGGGAATGCAGATCCACCAAGATGGTGGTGGAGGCAGGAGAAGAGGAGGTGGATTGGAGAGAAGCTGCACAGGGGAAGCTGACCAACCCCGGTCACAGCCTGGATACGGGAGTGGGAGAGAGTGAAGGGTCCAGGACGACTCCAACATGGGGAGCCTGAGGGCTGGGAGGACGGTTTTGCCTTTTGCAGTAATGGGGAAGGCAGGAGCGGAGAGGTTTTAGAGGGAAGGATCACGAGAGCTGTCTTGAACATGGTGAGATCACAATGTCAACTGGACGTCCAGTGCCAGATGTCTGAATGGCAGCTCGAGATGCAAGACTGGACTTCAGCTGAGAGAACGGGGCAGGAAAGGCACATTTGAGAATTATTGAAGATTTCCCTTCTCACACACAGAGAGAGTTGTGGATTGGCCAATAGCGGGGCTTTTCTCAAGGCCCTTCATAATCCAGCCCCATCCTAGCTTTCCAGTCTTCTTATACCTTACTCTCTGACACATATTCTCAGGTCCAGAGTCACTGAACTCCTGGCTGTTCCACAAACTAGACCCTCCATCCCTTGGCTCTGGGTATTTTTTCTGTCTGTCTCCCGGGCCTGAAATGCTCTCCCTTCTCCCATCTGCCTACTGACCTCCCAGGCTTCCTTTTAGTCCCAACTGAATTCCTACCTTCTCCAGGGAAGCTTTCCCCACCCCTCTCTTAATACAAAGAAGAAAAAAAAAAAGCACATTCTCCCTATTATCTCCTATTTAATTCTGTGTGCTTTCCCTAACATAGAGCTTTCCTTTGTTTCTTTTAATAGCATTTTCTGTTTCCAATTACAAGTAAAGATAATTTTAAATATTCATTTTTAGAAGATTTTTTGAGTTCCAATTTTTTTTCTCCTTCCTTCCCTTCCCAAGACCACAAGCAATCTCATCTGGGTTACACCTGTACAATCAACAGTTTTCTCTTCTTAAATCCTGTCTAGAGTAGAATATTTGTTTGCGTGCTGTCTCCCCCATTGGCCCGTGAGCTTCTTAAGGGTAGGGAATGTCTTTTGCCTCGTTATCTCTCTGGCCTTTAGTCCGGTAAGATCCTAATGAATGTTTATTCATCGATTGAGTCAAACCAGATACTATGCCCACTTTCCTACATTTATCTCGTTTTCTATTCTTTGGGGATTTAAGCACCAGCCTTTCATCCATGTGAACACTAACAAACTCCCTTCAGAGAAGTAGACTGCACTCTCTTCTGGAGCCGGGTGCTTCCCAGGCACTGCGGCCTCTTAGAGCCAACGATGGGTAAGGAGCCTCCCGCCATCCATCCGGCCTGGACCTCAGCCGGATTCTAAACCTTTTGACTTCGTGGGACTGGACAGAGCTCATGCCTCAATGCCGTAGTGAGGAGGTGGCTGGAGGGAGGGCACGTGAAACGTGTTCTGAGGTCCGGGTTTGGAAGTTGGCCCGTACCGCCTACTATGTCCCTGTGCCACTTCTCGCTCTGAAAAATGAAGGGGTTGGAGGAAGGGTGCTGGCTCTGTACCGCCTACTATGTCCCTGTGCCACTTCTCGCTCTGAAAAATGAAGGGGTTGGGTAAAGAGCTTCCTTATCCCCTGCTAAATCTAGGGCGTTTTTGTATGTCTAACAGGACCCCCATTCACTTCAGATTTAGTTGAGTCAACTTGCATTTATTAAGTGCCCAATGAGTGCAGGGTTCTGGGGCTTCAAAGAGAGGGAAAAAAATCTGGGGAGAAATATATCCTCACTGATCCAAAAAAGCTCACCTCGGTCCTGACTAGCCATGTGACTGTGGGAAAGTCTTCTCTCAGAACCTCAGTTTCTTCATCTTTATAATGAGGGTAATTCTACCCTGTGCGACCTCTTCCCTCGGATTGTGGGGGGAAAGACCACTAACCATTGGGTCCTAGGACAGAGGAGGCTGGAAGGGCCTGGTCCAAGGGGTCCAAAGGACCAGACATGACCGAACATCCGAACAACGACAACAACAACGAATGACTCCACGAGATCAGACTGCCTTTTTCTCTTTTCTAAAACAGTAGCAGTAAGAATCAGAGCTCTGGCCCTTGCCCCTTCTCTGGCCCTCCCATTGGTGAGTGCTCAACTACTTACACAAGGCAGTTTAACTCATTTTCCCAGCAAACATATTCAATGTCTGTGGACCGACCCTTAAAAGTCGGTTAAAGAAGAAGCTCTACGATATCCCCTAACCTGTAGAAACAGAAAGAGCGGGCGAGCCTCTGGCCCCACTGTCGGAGGACTGTGACCACCCATCCAAGGCTCACACTGTCCATAGTTCTGGTTAGACGTGGCTGCCCCTGAACTCTACATTTTTTGGCAGGGTTAGGACCTCTGACCACATTTGATGTCTCCCTCTCTCCCTTCTTCCTCCATCTCTTCCCTATGGGATGCCGGGGGCGGGGGGGTTTCTGGGGTTCTCAAAACAGAACATGAGCTCAGTCAGATCCCAAGTCTGATTAGGCTCCAGCGAGCTGGCTGATGCCGCCTACTTAGGATTATCACGTTCCTCATCCAGAATAGGGCCCCCGGTTCATTTTCAGAGACTTCCCCCTTTTTTTAGAGACTTCCTGACCCCATCGCCTCCCTCCTGATGTGACAGATGCCCTAGCAGTGCCTTGGTTTGAAAACTCTAAGCCTGGGCCCGGGGGCTCTGGGTCTTTGACTAGAGAGAGCCCATCCCACTGCGAGCCTGGGCTACCTCACTCACGGCCTCCCATAGCCCAGGAGGGCTACTCATATTACTCTGTCCCTGGTCAACATTTAACTGCCCCAAAAAGAAAAAAGTTCTCAAAGAAAAAACAAAATGTACCCAAATCCATTTTGAAGTATCCCTGCATTATTTACACTTTATCACTTTCTTAAGTCTAGAGATGAACAAAACTGTAAATCAAGGCCTGATTTGTGGCTCTTGCTGGCTGGTTTGAGCTGCCCCCAGTACATCCTGACTGGAGCCTTCCTCCGCTGCCCTCCGTGCCAGGGAACCAGCCTCAGCTGCAGGCGCTTCACCCAGGCTCTGCCTTAAGCTTTCAGGACGGAGACCTGGAGAACGCCAGGGTGAGACTCATAGGGGCTCATGCTGGCTAAAATGGCCGACAGGGGCAGGCGGGTCTTCCCCAGGGAAACCCCCCAGTTTGGTACCTCGGAATCATCCTCTGCTCCCCCATCTCCCTCGTCGCCCCCAGACCCAATTAGATCCCAATGTTGCAGTTCTTGTCTCCCCAGCATCTGTCTCCTCTCTACTCCCTTGTGGTCTGGAACCTTCCCAACCTCGTCCATCAGGCTCTTGTAACGGCCTCCTGACGCGTCTCCCGGCTCTGCTGCTGCCTTTCTCCCCTCCCAGCTGCCTGAATGACTTTCTTAAAGGATAACTCTGCCAGATCAACAGACTCCAGTGGCTGCCCATTGCCAGTGAGCTCAAATACAAACAAGGCCCTTTCCACCCCGGCTCCAGCCGGATTGTCCAGTTCACACGCCCACGGTCCGGCCTCCTCACGACCCTCATTTCCTCCCTCTGTGACTTTGCCCTGAGCGCCGTCTCCCCTCGCCTGCTCCCACCTCATCTCTGCCTCTTAGAATCCCGGATTTCCTTCGGAGCTTGGCTGGAACCCCGGCTCCTTCGGCTTCTCTGATCACGGCCAGTGCCCCCGGCTCCTTTCTACGTCCCCCAATTGGAGAGAAGATGCTGACCCGGGTGGGCAGAGGGCATTCACTCCCTCTAACACCCTCATGAGTCCAGGGCCTACCTTTAACTAAACTCTCTGCAGTTAGAACGGAAGCCCCCAGAGGGAAGACCCTCTCTTATTTTTGTCTCCGTACAGTGCCCAGCGCAGAGTGGGCTCTGACAGTCCTTGGGCACCGCTGGGTACAACCCTATTCCCTTCACAGATGAGAAGACTGAGACCCATATGGGTAAGTGGAGGGAGCTGGTCTGAGACTCCCATGTAGACCCATCCACTGACTGCACCTGGAGCAGGAAGGAGCCCAGCAAGCTCTTGCACTCCTGTCTGCTCCCCCTACGAAGGAGCTGCTGAGCATGGGAGCTACGTTAGAGAGAGTGCTGAGGCAGGGGTCTCGATCGCAGCGGCCCAGCCCTGCCGCCCATCTCCGTCCTGTCCCTGGGAGAGGTGCTGCTGCTCTGGCGGGTCCCCCCCCCCGTCTCTGTGGGCCCCCCTCTCTCCCGGTGAGCACTTACCTAGGAGCCCGACAGCTGCCCTCACTCTGGGAGGCCCATCCTTCTCTGGCTCCCTGCTCTCTCTGCTGTCACAACACAGAAGGATGGCAGGCAGGCTGCTGGCTTCCTGTCACCTTCTGAATCACTGCCCTCAAACATCCGCCCCTCCGCTGGACTGGCCAGCTGCGAGGGGAACGAGAGTCAAGACAAAGAGACCTCGGAAGGGGGAGACATTCAGAGAAATGTGAGCAAGACCCAAAAAGGAGGGGAGAGGCAGAGACAAAAATAGTCTCTCTGGGGAGAGAAGGCGGGAGGGAGACCGAGAAAAAAAGAGACATGAACCGAAAGGGGAAGAACTAAAAGTGAGAGATGGAAATAGGGGAGAGACGAGAGAGAGCAACGGAAGGGAGACGGAGGTGGAAGGAGGCCGGCCCAAAGGATGCACTGGGAGGCCCTCTCCCGCTTGTCCCTCAGCTTCCTCCGTTCCCAGACTCCCAGCAAGAGTTCTCCCCCGGGAGTCTGTTCCCTTGTAGGCCCTACTCAGGCTCAGCATGTCAAGAGTGTGGAGTTCTAATCCTGGCCTTGCCGCTAAGGAATAACAAGAACCTGGCTGCTCTGCCCTCGGGAAGCTCATCATCTGGTCAAGAAGGGACTCTTACAGGAGACAGAGAGCGGCTACTACAGGACAAGGCCATGGTCCAGAAGGGTGGGCGCTGTGACACCTGGAATCAGGGCTCTGGGATGGTAGAGAAGAAGGAGGGCTTCCATCTTCCCACCTATCAAGTATAACCCAAGGACCTTGCCATCTGCCCCCTTCTCGGGCTTCCCATCACCCCCCTCTGCGTGGCCTCCTACTCCCAACGGGATCCTGCTAGAATAGAAGCTTTTTGAGACTTGGGCCCTTCCAAACTAGCAAAATGCTTGCCCCATAATAAATGCTTAATAAATAGCTTTTCTTTTTCTAATATTTTAATGTTGGCTATTACTATTAACATTCTTTTTTTTTTTTTTTCTCTGAGGCTGGGGTTAAGTGACTTGCCCAGGGTCACACAGCTAGGAAGTGTTAAGTGTCCGAGACCAGATTTGAACTCCGGTCCTCCTGACTTCAAGGCTGGTGCTCCATCCACTGCGCCCCCTAGCTGCCCCACTATTAACATTCTTATGAATTAACATTATTATTATTAATATGAACATTTTCAAAGGGGGGAAAGAGATGAAATAAATGCTATTATTTTAATTAAGATGGGAAAGAGATCAAATAAGTGCTATTAATCAAAATAATGGCATTTCATCTCTTTCCCACCTTCCTTCATTAAAAAAAAAAAAAAAAGCAAAAACCTGACCCGATGACAAATATGTCTAGTCAGGCAGGACAAATTCCCCCATTGCCTGTGCCCAAAAATAGCCACCTCACCCTGGAGCCCGTCACCTCTCTGGCAGGTAGGAGCAGCTCACTTCATCATTCATCTATCCGTTCATTAATAATTGAGTCCAATTATCACTCATTTTACAGAGGAGAAGATTCAAGCAGCGGCGCAGGGTCACCTAGCAAGGACCTTCCTCGAGGACTCAGGGCCTTCTCCAGGCTGCACACAGAAATTCTAACAGAGCCCCTTGTGCATGTGCTGGGGCAGGGGCCTTGACGGCGGGCCTAAGAGCTAGAACTGAATAGGGCCTTCGAGGCCATCTTGCCCATCCCTGATATTTTTCAGATCGGGAATTGAGGCCCGAGGAGAGGTCGGCTTCCCAAGGTCATCCAGGTTGCAATTTCCCAGCATCCCACTTTTCCTCAGTGTGAATGACTCAGGCAGATAACGAGGAAGGGCAGAGCCTCCTCACTCACGCCCTGGGGACTGTGCTCACCTTCATTCTCCTAGAGGTGAATTCAAATTTGGGTTTTGTGTCACTTTGCTATTTCTCCTCCTTGACCCTCAATTTCCTCTTCTGGAAAAGAGGAATTAAACTAAATCATCTCTGAGGTCTCTTCCCTCAAGCTCCAAATCTAGGAGCCAGTGACAGTGACTAAGAAGGAAGTGAGAGAGCCCTGAAAGGGGGAAGAGAGCTGCATGGCTGAGGCAGGAAGGGGAATCCCTTTGTCTCTTTGTGAGTCAGTGTGCAGAGGTGGGCAGCACAGGAGGCCAGAGCCCAGATGGGCAGGTCCCCGCTGCCGCCCTTTCCATCCGGGGCAGCCTCGGAGCGGGCCAGACTGGCCACTCTCCCTCCAGGAGGTAGCCTGGGCCTTAGCATCCTGGGGCTCTAGCCCCAGAACCTACAGAAGCTCCGAAGCCATGGGATCAGTGTCACAAAGCAATCAATAAGACTGTACCCTCCATCTATCCAACCCCATACAAATAGCCATAGTAATATGGTGGGAAAAGTTATGGTTCTGAACTCAGAAGTTCGGGGTTCACCCCTGATGTGCCCTGAACCTCACGCCCCTGAGTTTCCTCTTTTGTAAGATGACCCTTTAGAGTGGATGGTCTCTGAAGCCTAGTTCTATCAAAAATAGGATCGAGGCTGGTGGGGTAGGAGGGGGGTATGTGTGGGGGAAGGGCAAGTATACTTGTGTGGGCAAGGGAAAGGCCCCTGGACCCCCAGCTTCTGTAAATGTTGTTGATACTGCTATAGAAAGCTATAGGCTCGTTGGACCTCCCTCTCACCCTTTATAAGAGATCTCTTAGTCATGCAATGAGTGATGATCTGGGATTAACAATACTGACTCTCTACTCAGAGGATCTGGGTTCCAATGTCACCTCTGACATTTACTACCTGTTTAAACTCAGGCAGGAAACTTCTGGGCCTCAGTTTTCTCATCTGTAAGAAGGTAAAACCACCTCTCCGAGGTGCCTTCCAGCTCTGGAATTTCTGATCTTGCATCTCTCCAGAAAGTCTTTTTTTTTTTAATTAATTTTATAATTATAAATTTTTTTGACAGTTCATATGCATGGGCAATTTTTTTTTTACAATATAACACAACAACATAACAACATTATCCCTTGTACTCCCTTCTGTTCTGAGTTTTTCCCCTCCTCTCCACCCCCTCCCCTAGATGGCAGCCATTCCCATACATATTAAATATCTTATAGTATATCCTAGGTACAATATATATGTGCAGAACCGAATTTCTTGTTGCACATTAAGAATTGGATTCCGAAGGTACAAGTAACCTGGGTAGAAAGACAATAGTGCAAACATTTTACACTCAATTCCCAGTGTTCCTTCTCTGGGTGTAGCTCATTCTGTGCATCATGGATCAACTTCTCCAGAAAGTTTTTAGATCTCCTTGCACATTTTAGTCTCTCCCCCAGGCTGGAAGCTTGCCAGAGGGGCAACACCCATAAAAATGTGGGTTGGTACAGAGCCTTCCTCATTTGGACTCAGCTTGGGGAGCACTCATGGTGTACCTCTGGGGTTCCTAGCGCTAATACTGGAAGGCATCTCAGAGAGCATCTCCCCAATCCTTTCACTTTTCTTTGGAGAAATGGGTTCAGGGAGGTTTGGTGACTTATCCACCAAAGAATAAATCAAGACCATGAGCATTTATTAAGCACTTACTGTTTTCTAGACATTATGCTAATCATCAGGGCTACAAAGAGAAGCCTCCCAGGAGCCCCCGGGCTGCTGGAGGAGACCACATGCAAACAGCTCAGAACAAACAGGATGATATCAGTGGATGGGAAATTTGCTATTTCCTCAAAGGACAAATTAACTAAACTACGGGATCAGATTACTCTTTCCCCTGGCCTTTCCTTATGGGCAAATGGTTCCCAGGATGTGGGGAGGGGGAGCAGGTCTGGGAGGGTGTGGGGCGGGCTGACTCTCTGCACAGCTCAGGAATGTCTTTGTGTAAATTTGAATCTCCGGGTTGCTTCTCCATTGGCTGGAGTTTTCGGGCTTAGAATGTAAGGTCCCCTTCTCGGTCATTGAGGATGCGCCAGTGGGGGAGGGTCAGGATTGTGGGCATGCTCCTCCTATCTGTGCTAGGGGCCCTCGCTTCCTACTTCCCCCTATGGTGAGAGTGACTGCCCCCTTCTCCTGCCATCTGGAGAGACCTCTGAGATTTATTGGGTGAGTTGCACACCACACAGTTTGGGGGCTCCGTCCGGGATCGCGTGCTCACTGGGGGTCACTGGGCTCTCCGAACTTGGCAAACTAGGCCTAATGTCGGCAGCTTGTCCTGATTGGGGAGTCCTTGTCCCCTTTGAGCAAAAGCAGCCTGGAGAGCAGAGGACCTCGGTGTACGTGGGATGTCCACCTGCAGCTGAAAATCCCAGCAGTGAAAGAAGCTGTCCCCCTGAATCCCAGGCACGCGATTCCTCAAAGGGCTCGCGATTCCCACCAGGCCAGAACCGACCCAGCATCCTCTGCGGGAGCTTCCCACTGGGCCAGAGCCCCCGGGATTTGGGAACACTCCCCTCAGCAGGACTGAGGTTTGGGGTTTTAAGGAGATGAAGTCCCTCATGCAGGACCCCAGGAGCCCGTCCCAACAATTGGATCAGTTTCTGGCCCTCAGCTTAGACACCTGGAGTGAATTAATGTCCATTTTAAGTATGGTATTTACCCGGGAAGAACGCAGACTGCTGAGGCAGGCTGCTCTGCAGGAATGGGAGAGCCGACCCCCCAGGGGAGGGAGTGACTCCCCCAGACCAAAAATTCCTCCAGCTGGTCCCCAATGGGACCCTCATGACTTAGCTCATGGGCGCCACCTAGAGGACTTGAGGGAATTAATGATCACAGGGGCCAGAAGGTGGTACCTGGAACCCAGTCTTAGGGAAGCCTTTTCAGTGACCCAAGACAAGGAGGAATCTCCTACAGAATATTTGAAGAAACTCAAAGAAAGCGTGGGGAAATGTCGGATCTGGACCCAGAAACCGAAGCAATTTTGAAATTATATTTCGTGACAAACGCCTGGCCGGACATTAGCGGCAAGTTGTAGGAGCTGGGGGCTGGAACCGGAAATCACTCCCTCCTGGAGCTGAATTATCTAAAGAAACATTGAGGGGCAGCTAGGGGTGCAGGCACTAGCCCTGACCCGGGCTCAAATCTGGCCTCAGACACTTAACACTTCCTAGCTGTGTGACCCTGAGCAAGTCACTTAACCCCAATTGTCTCAGCAAAAAAAGAAACTTTATCTCAGGAGTAAAAGGAGAACGCTTTCTAGTTCTAGTTCTAGACCCAAAAGATGTAAAATCAGAATGGGGCTCGGGAAGTATCCTGGGAACTACTTCTGGTTTCTGAAGGTGGAACAAATTTACAGGGAAGGGATTTAATTACTCGCCTGGAATAGTCTTGATACCGAAGGGGTAAATATATGTCCTGCAAAATGGCAAAGCTCCAAGAGGTGGAATTAATAGAAACCTTCCCAGACTTCTGGACAAGATTCAAAAAAGGTAGAGTTGACATTTCCCTTATAAAAATTACCCCTCGAGACCTGAAGGAAGTGGTCAGGATTAGGCAATATCCTATTTCTTATGAAGGGAGAATGGGGTTGACATCTATTTGTTCTATAGGGCTCCTGAAGAATAAACTAATTGAGCCCTGTATTTCACTTTTCAATACCTCCAGCCTACCAGTCTGAAAGAAAGATGGCACATTCAGATGTACTTCTACTAACAAGATCTAAGTGAAATGAATAAAATAGTCCTGCCTTCCCATCCTGTTGTACCAGACCCATCATACTATGCTGGGAAAGATCCAATAAATGGTTTAGTGTGCTGGATCTTTTTTTTTTTTTTTTTTTTTAATTTTTTTTTATTATATATATATATTTTATAATATTATCCCTTGTATTCATTTTTCCAAATTACCCCCCCTCCCTTATTCCCTCCCCCCGACGACAGGCAATACCATACATTTTACATGTGTTACAATATAGTCTAAGTACAATACATGTGTGTGAATATCATTTTCTTGTTGCACAATAAACATTAGAATCCGAAGGTACATGCAACCTGGGCAGACAGATATTAGTGCTAACAATTTACATTCCCCTCCCAGTGTTTCTTCTCTGGGTGTATCTACCTCTGTCCATCATTGATCAACTGGAAGTGAGTTGGATCTTCTTTATGTTGAAGATTTCCACTTCCATCAGAATACATCCTCATACAGTATTGTTGTTGAAGTATACAGTGATCTTCTGGTTCTGCTCATTTCACTCAGCATCAGTTGATTTAAGTCTCTCCAACCCTCTCTGTATTCCTCCTGCTGGTCATTTCTTACTGAGCAATAATATTCCATAACTTTCATATACCACAATTTACCCAACCATTCTCCAACTGATGGACATCCATTCATCTTCCAGTTTCTAGCCACTACGAAAAGGGCTGCCACAAACATTTTGGCACATATATGTCTCTTTCCGCTCTTTAGTATTTCTTTGGGATATAATCCCAGTAGTAGCGCTGCTGGGTCAAAGGGTATGCAGTGTGCTGGATCTTAAAGATGCACTCTGGAGCTGCCCCTTAGAGGAGGACAGCAGAAAGGTTTTTGTGTTCCAATGAGAAGACCCCCTTACTTATAGAAGGGACAGTTTCAATGGCGTGTCTTACCTCAGGGCTACATGGAGTCCCCAAATTTGTTTGGCCAGGTATTGGCCCTGGGTGGTGGGGGGGATCATCAGACATGTCTTTTGAGAAGATGGTTGAACACTGTCTGCAGGAATTCTATGTCAAGTTATTGTCAGAAGCCATGACAGCTATCTGCCTACTAGAAGCAGTTGTTTTCAATGGGGCAAGTCAGGACACACTGGTTCTGCTGGTCTGCTAGGTCTAGGCAAAGGTCAGAAAAAAGCCATGCTTTCCACATCTTGTCCCAAAGGTCAAAAGGGGTTTCACTGGTCTTCAGAATGCAGGCTGGAAGCCAGCAAGGGAGGTCCTACCCCTGGACTCTGACAAAAGAATTTGGGGATGATGATTCTATCAAAGCCGTTGCTGCTTAGCAGTACGCGTAGCAGTGGCTAAAGGGGCAGACCCAAAAGCCTTCATTTTTAAAGATGCCCAAGCTAAAGCTATGTTCACTGTGGCATCAGTTCCACTTTTTGCAGCCACTTCTGCCCGTATTAAATTGCTACTTCCCAGATTAGCATGGTAGAAAATCCAGCTCTTCCTCCATCTACTCTACACATTACTTTAGACACAGAGGATGCTGCATTTAAAGGCTACATTACTCACCCCATCCCCTGGGGTCCTAAAGAGATTTTGAAAAAAGTGGCTATTATTAATCCTACCCACAGAGCAATGCATTTTCATGAGGGGGAAGAGTTAGCTTATGCTCTTATTTTCCATACCAAAGAGACTCTTAATTTCAGGATTAGATGCAGCACATTCTCATGTTTATTGGTCAGAAGTAGTATCTCAATCTTCTCATCCTATTTTGACAGTATTCATGGAAAAATGTTTGAGGATCTTCTAGACACAGGAGCAGACAAAACAGTGTTATCATCTCTGTTTTGGGTGGCAGAATGGCCATCTCAATCGGCTGATACTGCCTTGGTGGGAATCATTGCTGCCGCAGCATCTCACATTAGTACTCAACCCTAACTTGGGTATATAATGGACATCAAGGGAAAGTCAGATCTTATATTATTGACCACCTGCCAGTACATTTATGGGGCAGGGACTTGGCCAACTAGGGGTTCACCTCATCATAGAGGTTTTTCCTAGGGCCACAGCCCAGCCTGCTCCTGTCCCAAATAGATGGAAAATAGATCAACCAGTATGGACAAAGCAGTAGCCCCTCACCAAAGTAAAACTGCAGATTCTGAGAGGCATAGTACAAATTCAATTACAACAGGGACATATTGAGATCTCTACCCGTCCTTGGAACTTTCTAGTATGTGATAAAAAAGAAATCAGGTAAAGAACTTAGGAAAATTAATGACCAAATGGAGATAATGGGTTCTTTACAGCCGGGACTCTCATCTCCAAATATGATCCCTTCACACTGGCCGGGATGGGTCCTAGATATTCAGGATTGTTTTTACTCTATACCCATTTATGCCAAAGACAGACCGAGATATGATTTTTCTTGTAATTCCTTATGAGACGTATCAATGGATGATTTTGCCACAGGGCATGAAAAATAGTCCCACACCATGTCAAATTATGTTGCAGAAGTTATTAAGCCTATTTAGGACAAACTATCCAGGATCTATAATAATCCGTTATATGGGTGATATTCTTGGTGCTGCTCCAACATCCTCAACAGCTGAGGACATGCTACAGCACATAATTGAAGTCTTAGAAGCAGCACAGTTATATATTGCTCCTGACAAAATACAGAAAACTACTGCTGTTAATTATTTGGTTTCAAGGTGTCCCCGGAATTCATTTCATCTCAGAAGGTACAAATAAAAACAGACCAACTGATCACTCTTAATGACTTTCAAAAGCTCTTGGGTGATATCCAGTGGTTACGTCCGAGATTGCCATTAACTAATGCTCAGTTAAAGCCTTTCTGATTCGCTCCTTTATGACCCAGCTTTAAATTCTCTCTGTTTTCTCACTCTGGCAGCTAAAGCTGCTTTGGAGCAAGTTGTAAATGCTTGTCACTCAGTGTCCCATCGTTAGGATCCAGCCCTTCCAGTTACTTTGTCTCTTCTTCCCACACTTGAATATCCTACTGCATTATTCCACCAAAATGATTCTATTTGAAAATGTTTTTTTCCTCCATTTCAACCTAACAAAGTGATATTAACTTACATTTCTTTAGCAGGACACCTCTTACAAATAGCAATTAAGAGAGTTATTTCATGTTTAGCTTTACTTGCAGATGCTATTGCCACTAGGTATACTAACAGCCAATTGGAGACTCTTCTTTCACATAACCCCAATGGCAAGTGCTTCTTGCCTACACTATTCCATTGGGGCCATTATCTCACTCTAAAATCCCAATGATATCCACTGTTTCTTGGCCTTAAATTGCTCCTAGAACAACAAGTGGTTCTCCTTTATCACAGGCTGTTCATGCATATATGGATGCTACAAAGAACTCTAAAGCTTCCCTATTTCTACCCATTTTGTCTCAGTCTTTTGTGTTGAACACACCTTTTATTTCCACTCAGGCTAATGAACTTTTGCAATCTTCCAGGCATCACATTTCGTCTGTGGTCCTATCGGTATTATCTCTGACAGTTTGTAAGCAGTAATTAGAGACGGCCATCCCCCGTAGAGATTCCAATGATGTATTTTAGTTGTTTTAGACCTTCAAGCCTTAATACGCTCTCGGACCTCAGAATTCTGTCATTCACATTCGCTCTTGCACAAATCTACCCGGCCCAATGGCTGGATCGAATGCCATTTCTCCTAGTTACTTTCCAAGAAGCTCAGCTTGCACATGTGCATTTACATCTCTTCCACAAAATCACATTAAGATAGAGCAAGCTTGGCAGATAGTGAAAAGCTGTCCTGCTTCTTGGCCATTTTCTGCCCCCATCTTCCTCCCTCTTTTAACCCTTGCAGTCAGTCGTTTCCCAATGCTCTCTGGCATGTTACTCATGTTTCAATGTTTGGTCACCTTTGTTATGTCCATGTTTCCATCGATGGTATTCTTCATTTACACATGCCTCAGAGCACAGGACAGCTGTTCAAAATCACGTTCTCCTCGCATTCGCAACCTTAGGGTTCCGGCTTCTCTGAAAACAGACAATGGCCCCGCTGCTTTTCCAGTGTTTTGTGCTTCCTTTCGTATTCATCGCCTCTCATAAAAGGGGGAGTCCATGGCCGTGTGCAGTCAGTCTCTCCTGTGGCAGCACAATTAGCACAGCTGTTATCCACTTTGAACTTTTTAACTCTTGACTCAATATTTCTCCTGCAGAGATTTTTTTCTCCACCCGCCTCTGCAGGCCCCGAGCGTTCCACAGGTCGTCATGACCGGCCCCCATGTTAGCTTCACAAGTCGTGTGGAAGGATCTGACCACAGGCTGTGGCGCGGCCCAGTCAAAGTGGGAAGTTGGGAGAAGGGTTCTGTTCTTCTCATTACAGATTCTGGAGCCAAGATAACCATACCCTGGCCAGCGGTACGCCCGTGGGGAGTAAAGCAGTGCCTGAGAAGCCACCTCTGTGCCTCCTCGTCCTTCTATTGTCGGAGCATGGATCCACGGAGCTCCGCTGGGCATTGTGGGGTGCACCCCATGGTTTTCGCTGGTGACCTGGGAAGATGACAGCTCTGGAATCCATCAGAGCTATGGATAAGCTAATACCTCTCACTGTAAAACAATTGCCTCAGGAGAACATCATGTTACATTTTAATTATACAGGTGTGTCAGTCTCCTCCCTCCACTTTGTTTCCCTGGGGGTGGTCCTGAAATCCAGATAGAAAAGGTATCATTGTGTCATCTGTACATGTAAGTAATTGATGCTTTTCTTTGTTAATCTTCCTGCAGCTCAACACGTTAATCAACCAACCTTCCCTGTTCTTGGTCCCAACCTTCCTTATTGTTAAATGAAACTGATGTTCTGCGTCCTAAGTTCCCTATTTTAAAATTCCCTCCGTTAGCCCATTGCAATACCAACAGTGTATCAACATCCTCTACTTGGAGCCCGCTGTACCTGGTATTCACAGTCCCATAAGTGTGCTTCAAATAACCTTTTGGCAATCAGACCCCGGGGACCTTCTTCCCACTTGTGTTACACCAGTCTTTTATAGTCCTTCAGGAACTGAACATCCTTCTTTATGGATGTTATTTGCCACCCTAACCCTAGTTATTAATGTGTCCTATCTCTCACTTTTTTTTTTTCCCCCTGAGGTAGTTGGGGTCACACAGCCAGGAAGTGTTAAGTGTCTAAGACCAGATTTGAACTCAGCTCCTCCTGACTCCAGGGCTGGTGCTCCACCCACTGCACCATATAGTTGCCCCTATCTCTCACTTTTTAAGTACTTTTTAAGTAACTCCTGCTGTAAAATCATTGCCTCTTGTAATGGGCCCCACACCTGATGACACCTTTTTACTTGGTCCTTCATAATTTCGCTATGATCCCAATGTTAATGGACAAGGATTATGGGATATAATTTGTATGCATTGTATGCTTTTGCAATGTTTATCTTATGGAATGTATACTGAAGCTCAACTTTGTGGCCTGAAAAGCAAATTCACATCTATATAGTATCAGATACTCCATTTGCAATGTTGCCTGTAGTTACTCCTCAGTGGGAGATTCCCCCACCAAGAAACATTGTATTGTCTTCCACACAACAAAAAAAAGCGACGTGTTTCATGTATTGTTCTCGGGGTTCTGCTTCTAGCATCTCTTATTGCCTCTGCAACCTCCACTGCCGTTTCTGTACACGCTGTTCATGAAAATGGACGGCTCAATTTGTAACCTCTTTGCAACATAACATTACTCTTGCTTTGCAAAAACAAGAAGCTATTAACCAGAATTTATTACAGCTTATTACTGAAATAAGAGCTATTTTGTTAGTTTTAGGAGATCATGTAGATGACTTAGAACTTTGGCTTCCATTGAGATGTGATTATAGATTTCATCCTTTGTGTTACTGGGTAAAAGTTAATGCATCTAACTATTCTTGGAATCAATTAAGAGCTCATTTGTTTGATGTGTTCCAGACTTCTAAAATGGGTGTTAATATAGCAACTTGAAAAAACCATTCATAAACGATTCATAAATCAGGCCTCTTTTTAGAGCAATCTGACCCCCAGGGCATTGATGATAAAATTCGTAAGTTATTCCAGCCAGCCCGGTCATCTCGGCAATTTTTCTTCTCACTCCTGGATCCTGTTGTTCCTATTTACATTCTGCTGCCTGATGGCCTGACTGTCCAGTAATAGTGAGCTTGCGTAAGCAAACAGCGGTTATTACTCACCAGATACGTTTGCAACAAAAAAATTAAAAGGGGGGATTTGTGACCTCCCAGGTAATCCCACCTGCCCAGCTTGTGCACAGCTTGCTGTATTTCCAGGCTGTACTTTCCCAGGTGTTCTGGCCTGCTCCATCTGCGCTCGGGGAATTCTTGTCATTCTAACCTGGACAAACCCCCACTTCAGTCTGCTCATTGGCTGGCAAAGGCTGGGAAGCTTCAGGAGTAGAGATGTTGGGATGTTATGGGAACGGATCTGCAGGAACGATGAGCCACCTGCCCAGAAAGGCGGAGAAACAGTTTGTCTGAGAGTGTTACACTTTCTCCTTGAACCCAATTTTCACATAGTCCCTTCATACACTGACTGATTTATCTACTTGTTTTCATTTTATGTTTCCTTGGCAACATTGTGGTTAGTTAATGATAATAAATAACTACTACTTCACTTTGGAAGAACCAGTGTCTTTCTTTCAGAGCGTACAGGTGGACTTTATTGAACTTCCTCCTATAGGACATCACTGGTTGCAGTGGACCAGCTGACTTCCTGGGCAGAGGCCTTCCCCTTGTCCAAAGCAACCGCCCGACAGTGATCAAGACAATCATCCCTAGATACGGAAGAATGGAGAGGTCAGACTCAGTCAAGGGAACTCATTTCAAGCCAAGATTCTGAGAGACTTTAAGCTAAAGCATTAGAAATCATTGGGATTTTCATACTCCCTGGCACCCTCCATCCTCTGGCAAGGTTGAGCGAATGAATCAGGAACTCAAAAGACAATTAACTAAATTAACAATAGAAACCCACTTACCATGGACTAAATTTTAGTAAGAATCAGAACCAAACCCCGATGGGATATTGCGTTATCACCCTATGAACTATATAGAGCCATCCCTTTCTCCTTCTCTCTCTCCACAACAAACCTGGGATCCTACATTTGATACCAAAGATTTATTCCTAAGGTATTTTAAAACCTTAATAGTTCACCTACAAGAGCTATAGCAGAAGGGTTGATTTCCCAGACTCCCTCTTTCGGTTTTCCCATCCTCAAATTCCAAGTTGGAGACTGGGTATCTATAAAAGTATGGAAAGAAGAAAAATTAACCCTGGGCTGGGATGGCCCCTTTCAGGTTTTATGGATTTCAGACAAAGCCATCCATACCCAGGAACGTGGTTGGACTTACCTCACTTATGTAAAAGGACCTGCTCCTCCCTTGAAGCCAGAGTGGACATCTGCAGCCTGAGGTGACCTGAAATTAGACTTTTTTTTTTTTTTTTTTAGATTTAAAAAAAAAATTATTATAGCTTTTTATTTACAAAACATATGCTAAGGTACTTTTTCAACATTGGCCCTTGCAAAACCTCCTGTTCCAAATTTTCTTCTCCTAACCCCCCATCCCCTCCCCTATCTGGCAGTTAGTCCAATCAATACATGTGAAATATGTTAAAATATATGTTAAATCCAATATATGTATACTTATTTATACAGTTATCTCGCTGCACAAGAAAATCAGATCTAGAAAGAAAGAAAAAAACCTGAGAAGGAAAACAAAAATGCAAGCAAACAACAGAAAGAGTGGAAATGCTATGTTGTGGTCCACACTCAGAAAATTACACCTTCTTCAAAGGACAAATTATAAATTAACTAAATATGGGATCAGATTACTCTTTTCCCTCGCCTTTCCTCATTGGCAAATGGTTCCCAGGATATGGGGAGGGGAAGCATGTCTGGGAGGGGATTGACTCAACCCTTATTTCAAATACCTAGAAAGCACATGTCTCAGGAATGTTTTGTTTAAATTTGAATCTCCGTGTTGCTTCCCCATTCACTGCCATTTTCATGTTTAGAATGTAAGGTCCCATTCTCAGTCAATCACGACGAGCCAGTGGGGAAGGTCAGGACTGCATCAGAGCAATTCTATAAATGCCCCTTTTCCCCTTTTCTCTCTGTGCTGAGAGCCCTCACTTCTACCTCTCCATGTGATGAGAGTGACTGCCCGCTTCTCATGACAATGGAATAAACCTTCTCCTTCTGCCTGGAGAGACCCCTGAGACTTATTAAGTGAGCTGCATACCACATGTCAGGGAGACAGTATTAAGGCTAAGGCCTTCTTGCAGAGATTGGGCTTTAGCTGGGATTTGAAGAACACTGGAGTAGTGAGGAGGCAGGGATGGCAGGGGATCTAGCAGTCCAAGCATGCCCAGAATTGGGAGGTCCTTGAGGGTCTAATAAGAGGATTCTATTGGATCCTAGAGTGTGCAAAAGGGAGTGAAGTGGAACATGGTTGGAAGGATAAGAAGGGGCTGGCAGATCAAAGGCTTTAAAAGCCCTGGAGGAAATAGGGAACCCCTGGACTTGATTGAATTGGGGAGGGGTGCCGGGATCTGACCTGAGGTTTAGGATGTTCAATTTGATGGAAGAGAGGAGAATGAACATCAGTGGCAGAGACCACCCAGAAGGTTGTTAAGTGGTAGGGATTTAAATCCAGATCAGTGACTCTTCCAAGTAAGCACTGTCCAAATATTGATCGGAATACAAAAATTAGTCTCCCTTTCCTTCCCTTCAAGACAGCAAGTAATAGGTTAAACATGCAATTTTTCTAAACATATTTCCACATTTATCATGCTGCCCAAGAAAGATCAGATCAAAAGGGAAAATACCATGAGAAAGGGGAGGAAAAGGAAGCAAGCAAACAGCAACAACAAAAAAGATGGAAATTCTGTTTTGACCCACAATCAGTCTCCATAGTTCTCTTTCTGGATGTGGATGGCATTTTCCAAAAAAGTCAGTTATAGAGAGGGAAAATAAACACTGACCTTGGATCAGCAGACCACAGTTCAAATCCTACTGTGACAACACTAGCTATGGGACTTTGAGTGTTATAAAACCCAACCTGGGCCTCATTTTACGCATTGTTACTCAGTTTACCTATTTTTAAAGGAATTTACATTTTCCTTATATTTATTCATGGTGCCCATGGGTTCCCAGTAATCTGAAAATCTCATGTTCATGTTCATGAGTAGTCACTCATGAAATTTGGAGCTCTGGCCCAGCCAGGGAATAGGTGTGCTAAGTGCTTTAAAAATTACCTCATTTCATGATTCAAGGAAATTTCAATAGACTGGTGATGGAAAGAGCCATCCTCATCCAAAGAGAAGGACTATGAAGACTGAATGTGGATGATAGCATATCCTTTTTTGTTGTTTGCTTGCTTGCTTGTTTTTTTTTTCTCTTTCTCACTTTTTTCTCCTTTTGATCCAGATTTTCTTGTGCAGTGTGATAAATGTGGAAATATGTTTAGAAGAATTGCACATATGTAACTTTATGCTGGATTACTTGCTGTTTAGGGGATGGGGGAGGGAGAAAGGGAGGGAGAAAAATTTGGAACACAAGATATTGCAAGGGTGGATGCTGAAAATATCTTTGCATGTATTTCAAAAGATAAAAAACTATTATTTTTTTAAAAAAGAAATTGAAATTTGGAAAGATAAAAAGTTATTATTATTTTTTAATTGCCTCGTTTGATCCTCACAACAAACCCTAAGAGGCAGCTGCTATAATACCCCATTTTACAGTTGAGGAAACTGAGACAGAGGCTAAGTGCTTTGTCCAGGCCACACAGCTAGTTAAGTTCTTGAAGCTGGATTTGAACTCAGGTTTTCCTGACTCCAGGACCAGCATTCAATCCACTGCTCCATAGTGGTGTCTCAGAAAGTATTTCATTTAATAGAGGAGGAAAATGACTCTGGGAGAAGTAACTTCCCAAGTCCACACTTGAGGTAAGTAGGAAGAGCCAGATTGGAAGCCAGGTTGGCTGAGTCCTGCTGGGGCTTGCCATCTCCTCCAGTTCTTTCCCCTGTTCCACTGAAGCCCAAATCCCAAACTCTCAGACTTATAAGGGAGCTAGCGAGAAGGAAAGCTCCCAGAACAACTGGGCATTTGGGCTCAGGAAAGGAAAACGAAAAGCAGAAGGGGATGGGAACCTAGACTTAGACCTGCCAAGGAGGTGAGCAGAGGCTTATGGTCCTCACCGTGGGCATTTCAAGGCAGGAGGGACTCGTACCCATTGCGGGAAGGAAGGATGAAAGGGATCCAAAAGGTAAGGCAGGAACTTTCCATAGGCCTTATTTTGTTTTGTTTTCATTTTATTGAGACAAGAAACTAAGAACTTCTTAAAACAGTCAACTGAAGTAGTTCAGACCCTAGGCCCAAGCTTCTGTTTAATTATCTGACTTAGAGACAGGAGCATATCTTGCTCAAACAGCAGAAATATTTGGAATAATCCAGACCCGTTGCTCCCCTTGCTTAATTGCGGACCTAGTAGAAATATTTGGAATACTTTTAACCCAGCCCCTCTTGCTTAACTGATTACTTATTTTTTATTTTTTGCTGAAACTGGGGTCAAGTGACTTACTTGCCCAGGGTTACACAGCTAGGAGGTATTAAGCTTTTGAGGCCAGATTTAAACTCAGGTCCTCCTGACTTCTGGCTGGTGCTTTATCCACTGTGCCCCCTAGCTGCCCCTGATTACTTATCTTTGAAATAACTCAGCCCCTCTTGCCTATTAGAAATACTTTTTACCCAACCATATTGCTTAACCAGGACTCCCAGTTCCATGTAGAGATTCACCTGCATACAGGAGACAAATGAGGGAACAAGAACAGAAATAGCCAATCATTTTAAAGGTTAAGAGAAGGAGGGTGGGTTAGGGGATTTCTGTGGTTTTGGGCTATTCAACCCTGCTTCTTGCTTCTGTAAAGTGACCTCCCTCCTCCAGATTTCTTTCGAGAATCAAATAAAGAAACTTTCTGTTTGCATCTAGAGAGACGCCTCCGAGTACTCAATTTGAGTTACTCTTCGTGTTCCACATTTTATGAATTTAATAAGTATCAACAGACTTGAATATTTCTATGTACAAAGAACTGAAAATGTGTATATAATTGAAATATTATATGTGGTTCTTAAAGCGTATATTAAACTTAAAGTAGTAGTAACATTTCCCTATGCTTCCTGTTGAACAGTCTTGAACAAGATGAGGTGAAATCTTTCAACTGAACCAGTCTTGTGCTCTCTTTGCTGTCTTTTTGTTCCATGATGATCCTTCCTCCCTCTCTCCATGCCTTCTTTGTTCCTTTACTTCTTCATTCTTTCCCTCCCTCCTTTTGAACCAGCTCTGCCAACTCACTGAAATATTTATCAGCAACCAATTATGGGAAATATCTAGGCTTTTCTCCTATTTCCTGGTTCAAAGCCCAACTCCTGCAGGACCTTACTGACCTTGGCCAAAATCTTACCCCACCTAGACCATCTTATCTAATAAATTCTTGCCATTGTGATCTACTCAGGTTCCAGTGGGATTAAATTCCTGGATTAGATTGTCATTTACTTCTAAATTGCCTAGCCTTGGGCAAGTTACATTCCCCCCCCCCCTTCCTTAGTCCTTCATTAGAATGGTTCCATTTCTCAGTGTAATATTCATTCTCATTCATTATTAACTATCAGAGTAGATTTCCATCCTCAGAAATATCCCCTCGTCTTCCAAGGGCATATAAATCTTGAGCCCATCACTAGGATTTGTTTTTGGTCTGAGAGAGAGACAGCCAAATGTCCTTTCTTTTTATTAATAAAATAATTACCCAGAAAATATGTTTCTCGAACCTTTTAAATGTCACATAATACTGAGAGTCTATAGTCAATGAAATTGTCTCGCGGCTCCAGGTCACCTTCTACAAATGATACTGGCTTAAAATGGGCACCTTCCCACTGTTGCCACCTGGTGGGACAAAATGATAACTCCAAACGAAATTCAAATGATAACTTCAACACATGGATATTGTGGCTTGCTCTTGTAGGTGAAAGTGTCAGGGACTCTGCTCACACCTTGGTCTGTTGGATTATGTAGGTCAGTTGTTTTTAAGTTATTAAGGCTGGGCAGAAAACTGGAGCCTCTCTTTTTGCAAATTTTGACTACAATAGCCATAAGACCCAAAACCGCAGTCATTTATATTTAAATATATATTTTATGGTTCTTTCTTTTAACCACCACCTAGATTTTTTTCCCATATCTTCCCCCTTCCCTTCCGTGAAAGAACTATTTTGTGTGTGTGTTTTTAAGAGGAAGAGAAAAAAATCCATTAAGGTCAACCAACATATATTCCAATATATTGTTCTATAAGAAGTGATGAACAGGCTGATTTCAAAAAAACCTGGACAGACTTACGTGAACTGATGCTGAGCGAAGCGAGCAGAACCAGAACACCATACATAGTAACCGCAACATTGTGCAATGATCAACTTTGATAGACTTGGCTCTTCTAAGCAATACAATGATTCTAGACAATTCCAAGTGACTCAGGATGGAAAATGCTATCCACATCGAGAGAAAGGACTATGGCGTTTGACTGCAGATCACAGCATACTATTTTCACTTTTTTTTTTTTTTCCTTTCTCATGGTTTTTCTCTTTTGTTCTGTTTCTTCTTTCACAACATGACAAATGTGGATATATGCTTAAGATGATTACATGTTGGGGCAGCTAGGTGGCGCAGTGGATAGAGCACAGCCCTGAATTCAGGAGGACCTGAGTTCAACTATGATCTCAGACACTTAACACTTCCTAGCTGTGTGACCCTGGGCAAGTCACTTAACCCCAGCCTCAGAGGAAAAAAAAAAAAAAAAGATGATTACATGTTTAAATTACATCAGATTGCTTGCTATCTTGGGGAAGGGGAGAGGAAGAAAAAGGGAGAAAAATTTGGAACTTCAAATCTTACAAAGATGAATATAGAAAAAACTATCTTTACATGTAGGTGGAAAAAATAAATGATAAGTAAAAAAAAACAAAAAACTAGAAAACTGCCAACCCCCACCTCTAAAAAATTTATCAAGCATAACAAAATATGGTTAGTCCCTGTGTCAATGTCCTGCCTGCCTCCTTCTCCCCAGCCCTCACACACTTTTGCAGGCTGAACCACCAGGATGCAGCTACCATGACTCTGCATGGTTTTAGGAGTAACCCTGAAGGATTAGGGGTAGTATCCATAACTTGAGTATCTACTGGTGTGCTGTAAATTACTTTTCCAGACTTAATTAGCTTTTACAAAGGAGTATTTTACTAACATGGTATATATATATATATATATATATATATATATATATATATATAGAGAGAGAGAGAGAGAGAGAGAGAGAGAGAGAGAGAGTAAGAAGAGCTGAAATAAAAACATCCCCTCCCACAATTGACACATTTTACTACTAGATCAGGGGAAAGTGCCTCGAGTTTAAAGCACTTTTGGTCAAATAAAGTCTTTTTGATGGGAGGTATCCTCAATATATTTCCCTTTGGGATAGTGTAACTTTTCTGCGGGGCTCCTTGTAGAATCTTCAAAGTTATCTCTCCTCCACATGTCTAGTTTTTTCCTTGGCTTTGGATGCAGACACTGCCCAAAGTCACAGCTCTATTTGAACATTAATTTACCTATTGAAATCAGGTTCCATGATACCCCTCTTACTTATACAGTATTCCATAACCATGGACAGTGATCTCTGCTGTGTGCCCCAAGGCAGTAGTGTTTGATCAACTCTCCAAGAAGCTGCCAATCTGCTAATCTGAAATGTAGAAAGGGTTTCCATACAGGGAGTTTCTCTTATGGATGAAATCAAAGGTTCAGACCCACCCCAAAATAAAACAAAAAATATGTGAGGCACTGTACTAAGTAATAAAGATACAGAAGCAAAACTAAAAACAGATTTTTGCCCTCAAGGAGCTTATTCCTAACAAAGGGAAACAAGACTTATACAGATCAGACAATAAAAAATAAATATAAAACTTGCTGGGGGAGCAAGATGGAGAGAACAAAGAAAGTCTCTTGTAGAAGGGGCTCCTTAAACTGAGCCTTGAAAGGAGTTAGGTGTTCTAAAAGGGAAGAGAGGTCCTTTGGTCCCAACATTTCATTTTACAGAGGAAGAATCAAGGCAATGTCACCATTCACAGAACTAGAGGCAGAACCAGGACTCTCAGAAGATGCCCAGGGCCCAGTCAGTATCCCTGCTACTTCTTCCTGGTTCCTCTTAAAACTCATCTTCCCCACCCAAATACCAATCATCCTACAACCCTCCCTCATTTTGGTAAACATCTTTCTACTTCCTCAGGTTCACCTTCTGAACCTCATCCTTACCTCTTTTCTCTTCCCAATCTGTCACATGCAGTCATAAGATTCCAAAGAAAATCAATTACATGGAAATGCAGTTAATCAAAATAAATTTTGGGAGAGGCAATCAGGGTTAAATGACTGGCCCAGAGTCATATTGCTAATGTCTGAAGCAGAATTTCAACTGAGGAAGTGGAATCTTCTAGCTGGGCACTCTCTATCCACTGTCCTATGTAAAAGGATTTTAAAGCCAGTCTAAGAGCAGTAACAGCCAACTCCTTCCTAACTTTAATACGTTCTGACAAGGATCTTGTGATTTAAAAATACTGATGCAGAAGGCAAACCAGGCCCTATGGCCCCCAGGACTGCTTTTTATCATACTTATTGAAATATTAGAGGACTAGATTATCTCTAGAATCTCAGCCAGAATTATACAATTTAAAGATGGCTGAAGTTCAGGAAGAAGCTCCATTTATCTGAGTAAAGACTTCATCTGGCCCAGGAAGGGGAATTCTTTAAGGGAAAAGCAAAAGTTCCAAATGCTTATTAGGAAAAGTCCTCAGCAGTCTCAGAGGGCAGGCCTTAGAAGGTTTGAACTCAAGATTTGGCTTCATTACTGTCAAAAAAAAAAAAAAAAAAAAGATTTGGCTTCACTTCTGTAAATTCAAGATCCAAGGCAAGATCCAAGGAGATGAGTATGGAAGCCATTTGCAAAATGTGAAATGCTGTTTCAATGGAAGTCATCGTTCTTAGACACTACTTGTGTGGTGCTCGCCAAGATACACATCATCTTCGTGGGTCAGTTTCCACATCTGCAAGACCAGACTAAAGATCTCTAAGCTTCCTTCCAGCTCTTCAACTGCAACCCCAATGTAGAAGCTGAGGATTGCTTAATTAGAATAGTAGCTTAACAGGTGGGAAGACAGAAAAACTACAAAAATGTGACACAAGACCTCAAAAGGCACATATAAAGGCAGCCAGCCATTAAACCTTCATGAAGTGCTCACTATGACTGAGACACTGTGCTAACGGCTGGGAATACAAAGAAATACTGTCCTTGCCCACAAGGAAGCTCACATTATAATAAGGGGTTGGAGCATGTAAATAACTGTATAAAACAAGATTTATAGAGTAAGATGGATGGTAATCTCAAAAGGCAGGCACTAGTGTAGGGAGGACGAGCTGTCACAAGTTTTGAAAGCACCAGAGCCCACCACTGTCATTGCTGCATAGATCCCCCCACTCATGTCCCAGAACCCTGAACCACCAATAAAAATTATTTCCACTTTCCATCTTTTAGTAGGAAAGAACACAAGAATTGTTTTAGAGCAAAGATGAGATAAAAACATCAAAATAAAAGTCTTGGTGTTTAAAAGAATCATCTGGGGGTAAAAACAAAACAAAACAAAACAAAACAAAAAAAAACCCAAGATGTGAATGTCTTCCCTGCAGTCACATGGGTTGTAATTGTTCTTCCTTTTAAAAATAACTTATCTTCAAAGGGAGGCAGTTAGCATAGGAACCAATTCTCTCCATTCCCCAAATTAAAGACCCGAGAGCCCTCTCTCTGTTGGAATACTATACTTTATTGTTTTCAATAGTGATACAAATTATGCAGGTTGGTTACAGAAGAGAAACTCTAGCAGTAGGTTATAGAATGAGGTACGTACTATTTATTTTGGTTCAATTAATTTCTAATATCCACAAAAGGAAGGCTCTAAGAAGCTGGGAATACACATAAAAGCCTGCCAACCTCACATAGTGAGAAACAAAGAATGCCCACTCCTGTACCAGACAGAAACACAACTTCGTCTGCAGTTTGGCCTGAAGTCAAATGTCCTGCGACAACCACCCTAGAGTCTTATGGATTCTAAGGGGTGAAAGGGAATGTGGCAGCAAGGAACTGGATTTGCAATCAGATGACTTGGGTTCGAGTCTCAGTCTGCCACTTGTGACCATGGGGAAAATCGCTCAATTACTCTCGAGTCTGTTTCCTTTTTTGTAAAATAATGTCATGGGTCCAGCCAGGTTGGTAGGTCCCACCTACCTCTAGGTCTGTGATCCCGTTCAATTGGTCAATGCCATTTCAGAAAAGAAAAATGCTCAAAGATCCTTTAAAGGCACCACTAATGACCTTCCCCTCCCCCCCATCTACTCACCTGTCCCATTTCATCTTTTGAAGAAGTCATTTCTACACATTCGGGTAAATGTCTAGAGGGAGGAATTCTCCAATTAGGTTTGATGGCTGTGGGAATGTGCAAACAGAGCGACACAGACCGAATAACACTTCTCTTAAATGTCCCAAGGAGCCTGGTCACCCTTTTCTATTACGGCCCAACTACAAACCTAAGGAATGCTTGGGTAATTCTTGGTCCCAGGTCCAGTTCCAGTAGGGAACCGGAGAGAAGGGGGCGTGAAAAAACACATAGTCCGGGTTCAAGTGTTCCTCTGACAAAAAAGGACTGTGATCTTGGAAGGGAGGGACTTCTAGTCTTCATTGGTTCACTGGAAAGATTCAATGCAATGCCCAGGTCCAGATTCCCCCACTACCTCCATTAAAAAAAAAAAGAAAAAAAAATCAGTTTAAAGGGAAATGTCAATACTAAATTATAGAGAGGTTTATACTGAAACTGCACAATGTACAAAATCCAATCCATCATGCTGCAAATCCTGTAACTATCAAAGGGGGGGGGGGGGGGGGGAGAGAAATCAGTCTCATTTGTAGCCAGGGAATCTAAGGTTCTCATCTAGCTTTTCAAGATCTTGCCCTTGCAGTTTAACAAGTCCCAAGGAGGACGCTGCTGCCAAAGGACTTTCTGTCCCTTTTTCTGTCCCTGGGAGGCTCAAGTGTTAACAAGATGAAATGCTCAACTGGTCTTTTAAAAAGAAACAACTGAGCACCCTGAATTCAACTTGACCTTTCAAATTTCTTCCTTCTCCTCCATACACATCAAACCCTCCATTCTTTCCCCTCCTTCTACCTGTATTTCTCCCCCTCCCCAATCTTTCCACAAGAGCAAGCTGTTTTTGGAATACTCACTTTTAGATGGACTCTTTAGCCATGGGTCAGGGAAGAGCTTATCAAGAACTTCCTATTAGGACCTGGAATTCAATGAATTCTGTCATTGCTCCAGAATAAGAGACAAAAGGCAAATGCCCAGAGTGGCAGGGTAGCCTCTTGGAAGAAGGGGATTTTTAGGTCAGGCAGATAAGTGCTATGTTTCTAAGATTTATATTCAAAGAACTTTAACCCACACACCATTATTTAGCTCAAAAGGAAGAGCAGAATGAAATGGCAACTACTGGAAATTTAATCCACTGCTGTTACTGAAGTCTTAGGGGGTAGCATGAAAAATCCCAAGAATTGGCATTTTTACCCCAAGATTTTGGTTTATATAACATGAATATTTTTGCCCCTTCCCACTGCAAAGATCTGGGTAAAAACAAGTATTCTTTAGTTTAGCGAGGAGTTTCCTGAGCCAGAATCACCTACAGGATCACTTTATTACTTATAAAAGCATTTCCTGTATTCGGGCACTAAGAAACACTCAAAGCTCATTTCTGGCCATTAGGATAGGCCCCAAAACTAGACTACGCAAGAGTCTTGGCCTAAGTGACTTTGGACCACGGATTCCTTGTCAGCTCCAATGTTCCATAACTGACATATAATTCATCACAGTTCCATAACTTTTTCTAAAATTTTCTCCCACTTACTAAACTAGACAGAATGGTTTCAGGGAATCAGACACTGACTAGATGGGTGTTTGTTTCCTGGTATTGAACATCATTCTGACTCTAGGGACCAAAGTTCTAATCCAGTTCGTGGTATGTACTATTGTGACTATGAGCAGTTCCCATCCTTAATCTGGACCTCACTTTCTATTTCTATCAAACAAGGGGGAGTTTAAGATCACATGATTCCCTGAGACTGCTTTCCAGTTAGGATGCTAGAAAACAGAGCCTACATCAAGGAGAACAGCTCTCTCAAGATAAGGTATATTTATCATCAGCCTTGATCTTTTAAAAGTTCATGTTATAATTAAAAGAAATTGGAAGTTTTTGCCTTTAAGAATGATTAAGTTGAAAGGGTCATCTTTCCTTCATTTACCAAAAAGAAAAAAAAAAAAAAATCCCCCAATTTTTCATTATCAACTTAAATTTCTCTTTTTCACTCAAGTAGTCAGTCCCAAGGGCATAGAAAGCCTTTCACCTTTCCAGGAAAGCAAAGTCAAAATGAGCAATGAAAGAAAGGGTGGTAATGGTAAAGGAATCTATCTGCTGGTTCAACAAAATGAAGGAAACCTTGTGCCTTGCCTTACAAGAGCAGTGTGATGTCCCAGATCCCTTCCTGCTCTGAACTTTTAATGTCCTAAGTATCTGTACAGATAGTGCCTTTCTGTACATCACGAGATTCTACCCATGTTCTCCTAAGCTCCCCAACTAAAAGGCCATTTTTGCTTCCTGTATCTGACCATTTGAACAAGGCTTAATGCTTTTTAGTATTTGCTAAGTTTTAAAAATTAATATTGCAGGGACCTTCCAGGAGATCCATCAACTTGAAACCAAAGTTGCAAAAAACTGGATCCCAAACTGTTAAGTTTTTCTTTGAATATCCCAGATAAGTCAGATTTGAAATTTCTTCCTATCATGAAAATTTCTTAGCATTTTCCAGACCAGAGCTAATGCCAGACTACATCAGAGGGTTATGTTTCTGTCTGGTAGAAACAACTTCTTTTCCAACTTCAGAAAAAAGGGACAAAGAGGGAGGACAAAAAGCTGAAATGAGACTCAGTTACTATCTTTTCAACCCATTTTTCAGTAAGGTTTTTTTTTTCCCCTTCCATTTTTCAAGGTAAAAATCACAACAAATGTTAAAAATCATTTAAACTGGACCTTCTCTTTCAAATAAACCAGCTAACAGAAGTTTTCAGCATCAATCCATGGTGAGCAGCTGAAAAACTGAGAGAGACCCATAAATAAAGACCAGCATTAAAATATTACTTAAGGTTTTCTTTTATTTAAAAGATCATTCACAAAATACCATATCCATAAATTTACTTTCTGTCATGAAGCAGAATGGGTTAAGTGTTTGGAATTCCATTCTCACATTTAAAATGCAACTGGATTAACCAGAAGTTGAGATTTTTGTTGCTGTTGTTCTTAATCTTTTCCACATTGAAGATGTAAGTAGGTCATCTGAAAGCATCCGTTTTGATTACAACCACATAATGCATGTCTTTCTTAGATTACGTGTTGGTGTTACACAAATGGTTTCTTATCTTAGGAGCAGAGAGTATGACAGGTGGAAGGAAGAAGGAGGGAGGAAAGGAAGAAGGAAGCAGGAAAGAGGAGGAAGGGGTCCTGTAAATTGCTGTAACTCTAAAACAAAGATAACAGTAACTGGAGCCAAGAATCGGGAGTCAACAACAATACCATCATCCAAGTAAGACTGACTTAAGTGGTCCCGGTTTCCAAGAAACCCGGACTCTGTGGGCTTCCTTCTAGTTACTGGTATCCCCAACCTTAAAGTTTGGTCTTTTCATTTCCCAAGCATTTTGAAAGTAGAAAGTAAACTCTCCCCTGATGAGCCTTCTTTCTAAGAGGCACAGGTCCATCTACGAGATGTTTCAAGGTTCTTGACGAATCTGAATGAGACACAACATCGCCAGATCCTAGGGTCGGCTTTCCTGGCCCATTTCAAAAAATGATAAAGGGAAGCACAGCATCTCACTATTGACTATTTACACTTGGGGAAAAGGAAATACCGGGGCTAGAAGCAAAACATATGGCCAAAGGTAGTAAGTTTTACACTCCTTCCAACATAACACAAAGTCAACTTTATCTGTATAAACCTGCATTTAAAAGTTACTTACCAAACATGTAAAACTTTAAAAAAAAAAAAAAAAAGTGTATAATTTTTTTTTTAAAAAGCAAAGACTCAATGAGCAGTTTTTTATGTTCAAATAGATACAGACCCACACCTTTGTGCAAGCACCTCATCCCAGTTGAGTTAAAACCAGATTGCAATTTGCAATCATTAAACAAAGCCCAACCCTCTCATCTGCCTAATAAAAAGAGTTCCCTAATAAGGATTTTGGTTTGGGCAGAAGCTATATTATCTACAGACCCGTGGGAGTGAAACCAATTAATTGTCTAAGGTAATACCCATTTTCCAATTTTATACATATACATACAGTTTAAAATTTGATCCTATTCTGCTCATATCATATCTGTTTATGGGAAGGAATTGAGGGGGGGGGGGTGAGAGGTAAAGAAAACTATCTGTGAACTAGTTGGAAGGGCTATGCCAGTGTTTGATCCCTAGCCTTAGAGAAGGCATCCAATTCTATATGTAGGTCAACAGATGGTTCAACCTGGTGGGGAGTTCTTTCGTATTTGCTTCTTTGGAGCCACAGCAATCCAGAACCAAACATGCAGGTCAGAAGAGAAGTGAGGAAAATCCAAAGGAAACAATATTGGAGTTTTAACAAAGTCTAACCAGTGTTTCTAAAGTAAAACAGAGAAAGCTAAGGAGGAAAATGGAGCAGCACCTCATCCCCAGGAACTCCCACCCTTGCTGATGACCACAGCTTTCATTCATCTGCAAGAAACCACGTGCTGCGAAAACGAAGAGGGAAACAGGAAGGGGAGAGGAGGGGAGGGAAGGAGGAAAGGGAAAGGGCCAAGGTGGTGGGGAAAAAAACAGCACAAAACAGGCACTAGATACAGCAAAGCCAAGAACGTACTAAAAACCACTTGTTAACAGCTGACATGCATTCACAAGCTCTGTGTGTTTTCAGTTTCAAGAAAGGAGGAGGACAAATGTCAGGTGGCAGGAATGGTAACTGCAGGGTTGACGTCCAGAGTAATGACTCTGCTGCTGTCTTGCTCAATAATTCTCCCCCCATTCCCTCCCAACCTTGAGCTCATTCTTGCTCTTTGTGAACCACTTCCTCTCGGGGCCTGGCTCCACCGAAGATAGCCGAGTTGGGATTGGCTACTTGATTGAGGGGGGTAGCAACTGTTCGAGGTTTAAGCTGAAGTCGGGGCCTCTGTGCTCTTTCCTCTGGAAAAATAAATAAAACAGCATTTATAAAGCGTGATTTTCTCCAGCCAGGAAATGACCATGACAGCCTAGTACCAGATCCTCTCACTTAAGAGTAAAAACTACAGATTCTGAGATGGCTCCATGAGAGCGGCAACAATTGGGCACTTCTCCCATTAGAGGGAGAGAAGAGATTTACTTTTAAATCTGACTAAGGAGTGGCAGTTCCTTTAAGATCTGTATTCTTAAGACGACTCACCACTTGCACCAGGCAGCAATTGCCATTTGCCATCAGCACTATACCTTCTGTTGGTTCTCTGAAGTCCATTGAAGATCCTCGGAGGGGCGGCCCATCTCTGAAGCGACTCCCCATCGGGGGACCCCCCGTTCGCCGGTCGCCTGGGCGACTGCCTCCACCTCTGCCTCCCAGGAAGTCATCCTTGAAGCCTGGAGAATAGAGAGGGGAACAAACAGCTGCTCAGAACCAGCACATCTTTAAGTGCATCCAGGGGTTAGATGAGATGGAACCTGGGAAATGCCAAGAAACATCTCAGGGAACTAGACCCTATTTGCCTATGTGGGTCAATACATTCTTGGTGACCTGTTAGTCAAAAGCAGTGGTTCTCAGTATCCCTTTAAACTATTAAAAATTACTGAAGATCTGTTCAAAGAATTTTTGTTTATGAGGATTCTATTTACCATCTACTATATTAGAATTTGTAGATCCTCTGAAAAGGTTTCAGAGACTTTCAGAATTCACTGAGCCACACTGCGTGTAAGAGGTGGCTTTTCTATCCACTAGGCCAGCTAACCTACGCAAAGCCAATAGAAAATGAGCATCAAGTGCAGTATGATACTCTAAGGAACATCATCTAAGTTCCATCTCCAGAAGCTAGCACTTTGAGCTTCTGCCAATTAGTGACTACTCCACTGGTCCTAATACAAAGGCAAAGGGAAAATGACAATGGGCTCCTGAGCAATCAGCACAGAGCTCCTGGGAGAGGTCACAAACCATAGGTTGTTTCAAGAAGGATACACTTCAAAAGAAAAGGAATTTAGAATTTAGGAAAAAGTCCAATAGCAAAGTGAGAGCTTCACCACAAACCAAGTGACACTCCCTCCATACAAGAAAAAAATGTAGAAACCATCTCCAATTCAAGAGTATGTTTTGCATAAGCTTGGATCAGGTAAATCCCTTTTCTTTGATCTGTAATGTGTGAAAAAAGAATGGGAAAACCACTGCCACAAAACACCATTTGTAGGTTTCTGTTTTTGTTTTTTTTTTTTTTAAAACTACTCTGTAGGTCAAATAGATCAAATACAGCCTTTATGTTCTCCCTACAGAATGCTTTCTGTCATAAAGACCATGGAACTAATTTAGAGTTTATACATTACAGCTTTTAGTTCATTTCAGAATAGTTATTTTCTGGACAGTTTTAAGAAGCTTAAATTTGAGTGGATTCTTTCTATAAATCAGATATGAAATGCTTCCTATATGGATTCCAGTGCTCCTGGAATCTTTCAGTTCACAAAATCAATAACATATAGAAATACCAAATATTATTTTAAGATGATTTCTAAGTAATGTGAAATTAGCAAAAATAATCTAAAAACATGGTATTAAAATAACATGATCAATTTTCTTAAACAAATGTTATCAGTCCACCACCAAATTGAGTATTTCTTTGAAGAGCCATTCCTGTCCCTTGTGCCTTTGATAGGTGTGTCCCCTGGACAGGATAGGACCCTATCCATGGGCCTGGGAGAGCTCCAGTGCTGATGGAAAGCTCTGGGAAGCCAGGCAGCAGGATATACTACCCAGAAGCAGGTGACCTCAAGAGAAATTATGAAAATACAAGATTATGAAAACGACAGGCTAAGCAAGCTTTCCTTCACTTTCTGCCATAATTATAAAATGTATTATTTTTAAATGGACCATAAAAGAAAAACCACTCTAGATGGTTTGTTCCAGGCTCCCACATCTAGTAAGAATTGTGAAGTTGGATCTGAACTCTGCTCTTTTTGACTCCAGGCACCATCTAGCTGCCCTAATGGATAGTTACTATACTAGAAAACCAAGGGAATTTGGTAGTTATGTCATCTGCAAAACATTTCCCAAAGCCGTTTTTGTTTAGATGTCAATAATTCGGTCAGGTGGTTCTAGAAGGTGGAAGAAGGGACAACAGCCTTAGAAATCTTGACCCTGTACCATCTAACATTTTATTAATGACAAGAAAAAAGGTATGGATAGTACGCTTAGTAAACACTAAAAAGGCCTGCTTGGGATAGGGAGGAGAGGAGCTTGCTGGCCCTTGTCTCTGAGCCATTGTGTACATTTTGGGGGTATAGCACGTTTCCAGAATGGTGATGACCAGTGAATTTGCTCTATGAGCTGGGAAAGATAGAGTATGCCAGAGGGCGGTTATACGGATGTATATCCAGTGGAGGAGGAGCTGCCTGGTTTTCAATTTAAATTTTGAGAAATCTCTTCAAAGTCCACCTATTTTTATTCCAAGTTCATCTGGAAAGACTTTGGGCTACATTCAATGAGTGGAAATACTGAAATTAAACATCAAAGCAACTTCAAAATCATCATCATGAAAACTCTGGCTAACAGGAAAAAGGCATTTCTGCTGCAGCTGCCACTGAGGTGGCCACTCTTCTCCATTTGGAGAAGCTCAAAGAAAAGCTGTGTTTCAATCCAGAGCCTGGCTGATTCATAAAAGTAAGGGTTTTATTACATTACATTATTGCATTTTTATGGATAAGTTCATTTCTGACTGGCTAGGGATTATAGAAAAAGGGGGAAGAGGTGGTTTTAACCCTGAAATTATTTAGCCCATTACTGAATGGAAATGACAGGATTTATTTTTTAAAAAATGAAACAATTTGGCTAACTGCCTCCCAGGAACTAGAATAGAGCCAGAGTCAGATGCTTGTTCCAAATGAGCTTTGAGGAAGGCCTCTGGTGAGATGTGTTGATAGCGGTTACACTGCTTCCCTCATCCCCACACATCAAGAAACCAATGACAGGTGAAAGCCACTGATCAGCAACTAAAAATCATGGATATAAAGGCAAAAAGTTAAGTATAAGAATTTAAATCTAATACCAGAATTAAAGTCATCCCGGGAATCCCATCCGCCTCTAGATTCTCGAGATCCACCCATTCCTGAGGAGAGACAAAAAACAAAATTGACAAGAAGGGTTAACTATGTATTTGCCCTAAATGAGAGCAAGAATTCATTGAGTCCAATAAAACGTTGAAAATAGGAAGAAACCAATCAACCAACAAAGTCCTAAAACTGAGCACTAGAATTCCAAGGATCATGCTTGGCCATTTATTTCCCAATTCCAGGAAATGAGTCAGTTTCTTTTCCTTCTTTGCAGATTTGGGGGTAATGGGATGAGACCCCTGAATCAAGACTAGCAGCCTCCCCAAAATGACCACTCCTTTATAGAAACCAAGAGGGGATGAAGGAGCTAGCTGCCCTGGGCTTACCTAGTCTGGTCCTCAAACCACAGAGTCTTGTCATGCCATGCTCAAATTCTAAGCCGAGCAAGACTTGACAGGGCTGCCAGAGCGAACTGCTTATATAGGCAGGTTCTACAGAATGCTCTCCTCTCGGAGACTGGTCAAGTAAGGGGATGAGATTTTTAGCATCTCTCACCTGCTGCACTACATGTGGGGCTGAGATGACTTCTTCCCATCCTCTATCCACTATCCTACTAAAATCTCATCAGCTTCATCCCCACCCTCACCCCTCTGATTGGAGGGTAGAGCCATGAATTCCAAATCTCTATTTAAGAAAAGAACCCAGATCAGTCATCTCATTTCTAACTTGCCACACTACTCTAGAACTTCTCACTCCAACACTGCCCCCCCCTCCTCCAATAAATTATACTCCTTGAAGACAGATTTTTTCTCTTTTTTGGGGAGGGGGGAGGAAAGAAGGGAGGAATGTGTTTGTACCCTCAGCACTTAGCACAGTGCCTGGCACACTTATTGCTGTTTAGTTTTTTCAGGAATACCCATATCTTCATCAGTCCTGTTGGAGTTTTTTCAGCATTGATACTAAAGTGGTTCACCATTGCCTTTTCCAGCTTATTTGACAGATGAGAGAACTAAGGCATACAGAATTTAAGAGCCTTGTCTAGGGCCATACAGCTAGTATCTGAAGCCAGATCTAAATTCAATTCTTCCTGATATCAGGTTATTGATCTATTTATTGCATCATCTAGCTGCTCTATAAGAGGTCTGACACATAGTAGGCATTTAAATTTACTGACTGAGCAAAGACTTTAATCCCTACATTACAAGAACTTGCCAATAGGCAGCAAAATGCCTAAAAGAAAACTAAAAATATTCTGACTCGGTGCACTGTAAGTAAAGTTTTTATGGTTAGTTTTTTAAAGAATCACCTCTGTCATCTGGTCCACCTTTCCTGAATCCAAAGCCACCTTTATCTTGTTTTCTACCTTCGGCAATGTCCACTCGAAGTGATCGATCACCCAACAGCTGGTTATAACAAGAAACAGTGTAATTAACTACAAGAAAAAATCCTAGAAAACTAATTTGGCCAAAATTAATCTGAAAATATACTTACCGCACCATCATAGGTCAAAGCTTCCTTAAGGGAATCCACCTCATCGAATTCTACATAGCAAAATCCTGTAAGACAAATTTCCAGTTTACATCAGTGTTCATAGGTTAATCCCGGGAGGACAGGTAAGCTTTCCTGTTTTTATTCTTTAATAAATCCAGCTCCATATTACAAAATTGCTTCCCTCCACCTGTAATATCCTCTTCAAAACTTTAAAGTATTGCACTTCATATGGCTAATAGAGAAATGTTTTGTGTGACTTTATCCATATAACTAACTGATATCACTTTTGCCTTCTCAATGGAGATAAAAACACCCAAGAGTTTATCAATGAGAACCCCATATCACAATGAGCAAGGTCAATGCATCTCTTTCCAACCTTTTTTTTCTTTTTTGGGACTGTGAGGAGTAATAACTTAGGGTAAGCACTTGGGGAATCAGAAAAATCCAAAGGCCAGACAGAAGAAGCCTGGATGAGGAATTGGATTCAACCAAGCTGTAATGGGATACAATTGAATCCAGGGTCTGGACAAACAGTGCAAGAATATTCCTCCCCACAAACAGATACACACGTCAAGGGAATTCCCTGAACTTGGCTTACTTGGACTCTAATTATTTTAAGGTCTGTTGGATTTTCCCCCCATAGTTTGATCACTTCTAGAATTAAAACTTTTAGGTCAGATAACTACTTTCTGTCTAGTTCCGCTTAGGTGGGGGCCCAACTTTCCATGAGGCCCACGAGAAGGAATCCACTGGAGGCTGTACCACCAAAGTAAGGAGGGTCAATTCAATAAACATGTGCCTTGGGTCTAGTATAGACCACTAGTAGATCAGTCCAGTTCTCAAGTTACCAATTTAAAAAAAGGAAACAGCCCCTGCTTGCAAAAAGCTTTCATTCTCCTTGGGGGAAGAGAAACATGGACACAGATGAAGTAAACAAGCACAATCAAGTACAAACTGATTTCAGGGAAACGAGGGCCCTTCCATTTAGCCCTGAAGGGAGTTCTGTATTGTAAAAGGCCAAAGACCATTCTAAGGATGGGGAGGACAAAAAGGTAGTTAATGTCATAAAACCAAAAACAATTATGCTTCAGTTGGAACACAGATTATGTGAAGTAAATCTGCAAATGCATTTCATAATGACATGAAAGGAAAACCTGGATCTGTTTGTAGGCCTCAGGGTACCAGCCACTTTGGGACAAGACTGAAGGTAATTGGGAGGGTAGACAGATAAATAAATTAGCATCTGCCTCCAAAAGTCATCTAGCCATTCACTTCAGAAAGCAGACTATCAATGTTCTGAGAGAAGACCCAGAGTCAGATTTTTGGCTCAATATAAACAGACACAACTTCCTAACAATTGGAACCACCCCAAAATGGGATGGCCCACTTCTTTTAGGTAAGTTTTCCTTCACAGATTGTCTGAAAACAGAGTGAGGCATGGATAATAAAAAAAAGATTATTGTTTTAGTTAAGCGCTGACCTTTTGGGTCCTGTGATATTAAAATGATTATAACTGATAATACATAAAATGATATACAATGTGATAATGATTTGTCATATATATATATATACTGACAGATAACAATAACTTTTAAAATGATTATGACTGATAATATATAAAATAAAATACAATGTGATGATTCGTCATACATATACATTGACAGATAACAAGCATCGATACAAGTCAAAAAGCATTTATTAAAGTTATTGCTCTTCCAGAAGTCACAAATTAATGGGAAGAGAATACATGCAAGTAGCCAGGCAACACAAAACAAAGCAAGAGCAACTCAAGTGTTCTCAGGGTAAAGCAAGTGGGGGTCAAAGAGGCCTCCTGGGGAAGGTGGCATCTAAGTCTTAAAGGAATCCAAGAATCTAAGAGGAGAAAGTGAGGAGAGAGGCCACGCGAGGCTCAAAGAGGGTTATGGGTAAGAAGGTGTTTTGTAATTAGAGGAAATGTCAATGCACAAATGCCTTAATTTTTTGACGCCCCCCCCCCTCATTTCCTAAGCAGTTTTCTGGATTTTTTCTGTTCTTCACAATGATTTATCTATGACAACATTCCATGACATTGACCAAGCATAGCATTCTGCTTCAGCTCCCAACATTTCCAGTGCTGCTACAACAGTTTCTGAACAGATTCTGATTTGGGTTTGGTTAATATTCTCTCATAATAATCTATACAAAATGGAAATACGGCACCTGCCATTTGCCGACAGCTTGATTTTATGGCTGTGCATTCAGGAATAATCACAGTGACACCAAAAGTCACCAAAGATGACACTTTCGGGCTGGCAGTCACAGTTGGGAAGGACAGGCTCAGACTCAGACCTTGAAACTGGGCTGGATTTAAAATGAACACAACTAAAGCGCGAAAGTCTTACCTACACCATTTTTGCAACATTCTACTCTCCAAAAGGATTGATTTATTTTTAAGATGGCCAGAGAGGTCAAACTTAGTGCAAGTAATATGACTACAAATAAAAAATTTCTTTCTACAAAATACTTAAATAGCTGCATTCATTCCAGGTCCTCAAATGAAAGCACACAGTATCCAAGCGTACCATCACAGTCACAAAGGAACAAAACATACTGTCAGGCTTACAGACCTCTGGCTGACCCTCTATAAACTTTCTGGATCACTTCACAGAGACCTCATCAATTGAGTGTATTTGTGCTCCTTGGTACTCACCTTTAAATTTGTCCGTTTCTTTATCTCTGACTAGCCGTACGCTCCTTACACTGAGATCCTTGAAGATCGCGTCTATGTCTCCCTGAACAGTATTGAAAGGCAGATTTCCTACATAGGCCGTGTAAGGGGGCTCTGTCGGCAGCTCCTTCTGACTCCGGGAACCATGGCCACCAGCGCTACCACGGGACCTAAGAAAGTAAACTCAAATTAACCAAGATTTTTGTTCTGGCCTACAGAACACGGGGCAGGAATTATGATCTCTACTTTGTTTTGCTAATGCCCTAGAAAGTTCAGAGCTGAAAGGGACCTTAGGTTACCCAACCCCTCCTCATTTTAAAAAGGAAACTGAGGTCCCCCCCAAATGGAGTGGCCCCTGTAGGTAATATGGCTAGGAAGTGTCTGAGGTGAGATCAGTTCACATCTTTTGAAATGTATTACTTTGGCCACTCTTCTAGCTTGGTATCATCCAGGAAAGTTCTTTTTCAATCTGGCATCCCTCCCCCACCCCAATTAAAGAAGAGACCAAGGATTTCATCACTTTTTCCTGTTACTTGTTACTGTGAAAGGTTGACCTTAAAATAGAGTCTGCAAATTTACTTTATTTATTTTTTCTGGGTGGGAGAGAAGAGAGGTTGTAAATTAAATAAACCACAATGCCTTATCCTGACCAACAAAAGCTTAATTCTTTAGTGCTCACAATTTTTTTTCCCACTATAAAACAAAACTAAGTATATAGTCTACGTCAGCCTTATTAGCTTTTACAAAGAAACCTGGATGAAGACTAGTAATTAAAAATTAATTAAAGGTCAAGGGGGCTACAGTTTATTGCAGGGGCTGCTGCTCAGCTCTCCTTGTCTGCTCACTAGCTCAGGGAGTTGGAGGAATGATCTTGTTTTCCCTTCCTAATAGTCTGTACGTTGAAAATGGTAGGAAAAAAAAAAAAAGGGGGGGGGGAGGACTTGCCCTTATTTTAGAGCTTGATAAATATTAGAATTTTTAGCCTGACCAGAGGCAGGATCACTAGTCTCAGAGCCTTCACCCATTTTGGAGTCACTGAGTTGGGGTATACTAATCTAGCTCAATTTGACCCCAGAGAGCAAAGCCAGGAACAATGGCAATGAGCAAAGAAATAAAAGCTTCCAAGGAGGCCTGCACAGCCCACCACCCCAACTTAAAGCAAAGACTGACCTCTTAAGATTGTTACAAAGGCTGCTCTGATATAGAGGCGGGAGGGATGTACTTTAGAAATGATGATATAAAGACAATAAAAAACTTTTAAAGATTGTAAAAATGTGAGCCTGTGACACATTTTTCACATAACAGAAAAGAAACCCAAAGCATGGTATATCGAGAAGCTTAAGTTCGGATGAAGGAGCATACACTAAATGAAGAATATTAAAGTCTTCAGCTACCCTCAATAGGTACCTCCCTTAGAAGAACTGAGAAAGACAAACCCAACGCACCAAGTCAATGGCATTAAAAACAAAAAACTGCCTTACTTTCTACCATTTTTACACTTAATCTCTCAGGCCCCCTCAACCTCTTCCTTCCCATTACCCAGACAGCTTAGCAAAAGCAACTCTGGTAATAGGACTGGTCCCCAAAAGCTTTTGTTCCACTGGCATAATAGCCATCACAATACCTCAATCAAGTGCAATGAATGGGGAGATTTTATATAATCTACAGTATGTAGATCCAGTAAGCTTCAAAATATATCCAATGAGCTAATATATATTAATGTAGTCCAGAAACCTTAAAATGACATCCATGTACACATACAAATAAGACAATCTATATTTGTGCATAATTTTATGGTTCCTAAAACGCTTTGATATGCAACATCTCATCTGATCTTCACAACAATCCACACTAAAGGGGATATTATCATTGCTATGAAATTGAGAAAACCAAGACAAAGCAAATCTTGCTGAGCTGTGGGTCCATGACATGCTGACGTTGATATGTCAGCCAACGTTCAAACCCAGGTCTTCCTAGAGCATGTCAATACTCTCTCCATTCTATCATGGTGCCTTTCAGCCTTTAAATATATTTTATTTTATTTATTTATTTTTTCCCCCCTGAGGCTGGGGTTAAGTGACTTGCCCAGGATCACATAGCTAGGAAGTGTAAAGTGTCTGAGACCACATTTGAACTCGGGTCCTCCTGAATTCAGGGCTGGTGCTCTATCCACTGCGCCACCTAGCTGCCCCTCTTTAAATATATTTTTAAAAATATTTCTGATTTAAGGAATTGTCCACCGAACAAAGCTCCCCATGCAAGCAGACTGGCACTACTTTTATTCCTTATGGATCTTCAGAGGTACTGAAGTTAACAGGGTGAGTAAGACAGTTCATATCCCAAAAAAAAAAAAAAAAATATATATATATATATATATATATATATATATATATATATATATATATATATATATATATATATATATATATATATATATCAAAGACTCAATAGGTTGATACAATTCTGCCTTTAAGGAATACTGTCATCCAGTGCCTTCTCTGGACTTGACTTCCCTGATAGACTGTTTAGACTATTCCATCTTGCTAAGTAGGTCTCAAATGCCTCAGCTTAATAGTTGCATACATTATATTTATATTTATTTTTAGAGACCATATTCTTAACCTTTTTGGTGTCATGGCCATACTTAGGCTTACAAAGTAAACCACTGATAATGAAAGTTATCTTGACCTGAAAGCTGATGATTTTCATCAACTTTTATGCTAAAACATTACAAATTTACTACCTGGAATGTCTAAACTAACTCATAAAATTAAACATGATATTGTGAACAAAGAATTTTCAAATGCAGCTGGAAGTTCAACTAAATATGATTTTAAATCTGTGAAGATAAACAACCTGTCCCCTCCCCCAAAATCCCACAACTCGTAATGAGTAAAAATATCCTCCAAATGCCATAAAGACCAAAATGCTTCAAGACATGAACTCAATCAAGAACTTTTCAAGTCTAACTAAAATATTCAATCAAAAAGCAGTCTAAATTAATGAAAATTGAATGTCAAAGAAACCCAATGTCATTTCTCAATCCTAGTAAAAAAAACAAAACAACAACAAAAAAAGCAACACACACTTTAATATATACAAAGACAAAGTAATTTCCAATAGCAGATGGCTATATAGTTTTTAAGAATTCAGATTTTGTGACAAAATTATTTATGATTTATATCAGAAAAAGTCTTAAGATTTCTTATCAAATAGTAAGGCATATTTTACTATAAATGACAACAGACTTTAAACTAAAATACTCTAGATAATATTAATTTAAAACTCTACAAACACTTATAGAAAGTATAACTTGCTATAGCAGACTGAGATGCCAAGACAAGCACACATTACAAAAAATTAAAAAACCAAACTATTTTAGCTTTTGTTCTTAAGTGAATCTTTCATCCTGGGAGAAATGGGTATGTAATACCACTCGCCAGTATTTCTCATTCTGCTAACTTTTGTCCACATCCTTCTACCAATGTGAAGATGCACTGTCGCAAAAGAAAAAAAAGCAAGCAACATATTTTTAAATGTTTTCACATACAAAGGAGTAAGTTGGCTATAAGGGGTCACATTTCAAACAGTACACAGAGAGACAGTGCTATAGGAAATGCTCCTGAGGCCTGCATTTCTGTTTAAGTGACTTAGTTAAGGACAATTTCTGAAAGACAAACTCCCAGCTACATGAATAACAACATTATGAAATGGACACTAGCATTTGTCTCCATGTTCATCAAAGGGCACTAATTATTGTTTGGGGAACGCAAGACATTAGTCAAATACAGAGTTCTTTATGTGGTTCAACTTTTGATTTTGTGGTCTTAGGTCAGTTCCTCAATCTCTCTGGACCAAAGTGTCCAAACCGAGTGTCCACTACAAAGCTGATCCTGATGAATCCAAGAAGGCAGCTACCTTCTTGTTCCAATGGTTGTTTATCTAACTATCTACACATTACTAACTGATCCACTTCCCTTCCTGATTGTATTTAGGTGGCATCATGGATCTTTTCCATGTCTCATCTTTTCACTGACTTTTGGGGTGTAACTGACTTTTTTTGAGACCATGGTGTTCCATAGTTTGTAACCAAATGGAATCAATGGGGAAAAATGGGTATTAAAATGGGCACTGCAAAAAATAAGCAGCTTAAGGTCACTAAAAATACTAATGTTCCAACATCACCCTCTCTCTCTTCACATCTGCGTCTCATTTCTTGTCCATGGCACTGCCAGTCTAGGACACATATAAACAGATTAATTCAATGGGTCATCCCGCCAGCTGTGTTATCACTCCAGTCTCATTCCAGGAGTCAATGTAATTAAATAGCAACTACAAATAAGACCATTTGGATATTTCCTCCATCTAACAAAGTGCCTGCCATTAAAGCAAGTGTTGTAATATATTGTTTCTTCAATCAAGAAGGAATTTGTGGAAGCTAACCCCATCAGGACATTAATGAAGGTCCGTGGTAAATAAACCTTTATTCATTCCCTATTTTATATCACTGCAAGGCAAGGGCCAATATTACCTCCACAGTCATATGTCAAACTTTTGTATAACTTTCACATACATGGAAGGTAGCTTTAGGAATAATTGTTCTTGTTCTATCCTGTCAAATACATTCTCAAATGTATTTCTCTGGTTAACAACTGTGGGATGTTTTATTCCCTATAATTGCTAATTGTATAAATGTAAATATGTAGTCTAATGTAGAAAAAACCTGAGTGCTCCCTCTGTTGTTCTTAAAAATTTTTCTGATGAGAGCGTAGATTGTTAAAGATTTTAGATCCTGAAGACAGAATAATTTGCTGATATCTTGTGAGTCACATTTTATGGAGGAGAATCACATGAAATTACTGTTACTTCCTTTGAATCTTTGCCTTAGATATCTGGAGAATTATCCTCCAAGCACTTTTAGAATAAGTGCATATTTTTCCTTCGGTATCTGGCCAAACCTGAGATTACTCCCAAAGTCATCTAGAGTATCATCAGTACATCAAAAATGAGCACTAACTTCTTGGAGCAATGATTTAGTTTCATTTTATGTTATCTTCTGTCCTTTTGTCTATTTCACAAATGAGCTTATAATTCTAAATGTCCTCAGTGGCCTCTTTCCCATGTAGGGAGACATGTGTTCACTGGGAAAAGCTCCTAAGTTCATCTAGCCGCTATGTTGAGGAAGTCCTTCCTTCTAAATCAAGTTCACTGTTCTATGAAACGAGAGAGATCTCAGAGGTGTTACAATCACAGTTCTTAATCAAGCCATGAATACTAGTTTAACAGTTATGGTTTTATTCTGTCATTTATGTCTAACAATGAAGGGGGGGATATGCCACTGAAGGAAAGAAACTCTATCCATGATAATCAAATAATCAAATCAAATAATCATGAAAACAGGAGATATAAATCAGGGATACTCCAGATCAAGGAATACACATACTGAAAATCAAAGGTAAAGGAGTTGTAGGAGTTCACTTTATCCTGTGTCCAAGAACAAAAACAATGACTTCATAGTACAGATACATCTCAAAATTTTCAGTAGGTCTTGATAAGCAAAACAGAGCATCATGAATTACCCAAGCCATATATCACCACCCCTTTCAACAAAGGAATCAGAGAAGTGATATGAATCTGGCAAAACTTTCTAAACTGAGGAATTATGTTCTTTGATCCTTGGCCAAAAAAAACAAAACAAAACAAAAACAATAAAAAGGACAAAAATTAACGTTGGAAAATATGGTTTGGATTTAAACATTGAAAGGCCAAAGGCTCATGGACAAAAAGATGTCTCTATGAAGACTAGGAAAGTCCTAATTCTTGAAGGTTCCAAACATTTCCTGTTTCATAAATGCAGCGTTGACTCATTTGGGATACCCATAAACAAAATTTCTGGCAAGAGATATTTCATTTTATCTAAAAACTCAATAATTCTTTATTAATTTGAATAAAACTCAATTATATGACTATCTATTTAGCCAAAATTCAAGGCAGGTATTATTTTTGCAAATTCATACATAATTCATCATTTGTATTAATATCCTTAAATATAAATGACTATCCCTACATTTTAACTCGGGTTTTCTAAGAAAGTCAGTGTGTTTGTGTATACAAACTTTTACAAGTCAGTCAAGTTTCATAAGACTCCCTCAAATAAGCTGCAACAGTTAACAGTACCATGGTCATCCCAATACTTCCAGTGTTCTTCCCAAGGATGCATTGGCTTCACTTCTGTCAATTAAAAGAAACACAATTTTTAATATTCTCTGAATTGTGCCTTAGAGGCTTTTAAAATGTAAAGTATTTATGATATAATCTAAGTCAATAAAATCTTAGTGGCCCTTTCAAGTCAAGTTGGTACAGGAAATCAAAAAGGTTTGTTTAAAATGTGCTTAATAGCAGGTAAGAAGACAGATGGTATTAGCACTTTGGGGAAAAAACCCAATTACCCATTTCTCTTCCCAGAGATACTGGGAATTTTCAATGTAGGTATAGCCAGAGTTTAGGTCATTCAGAATTAAAATGACAGCACAACAAGATACAATAGAATAGTTTCTAAGAAAAAACTGAAATTCAACCTAAAGATCTCAAGGCTATAAAGGAAAGTATTAGAACAATCGATTAAAAAAAAAAAAATTAGTCCTAAAAGTATTCACTTGTTTCACTTTTAAAAAGCTGTCTTATAACACTGTGAATATATTTTACCAGACTACTGAAAACTCCTCTCAACTCACAAAATTTCTTAACAATTCAATGCATCCTCAATCCTCTGAGTAAAGGTCAGGAATAGCATGAACCTTTTCCTTCTTCCTGTCAGTAGCTTCCAAAATTTTTTTGCTATTACATTAGCAGAAAGCAATCCATCATATTCACTACAGGGTGTGTGAATAAATGTGTGACAATGGTCTTGTCTAGTCAGAGAGAGGGGAAACAAAGGCCTTACAGCATATCTGGTGTCCTGCTGAGTGAGCAGGGTGAGGAATAAAAGACAAGCCAAAAAGTCATCCTCACTGTTAAGGTGCTTCCATTCTAACGGGAAAAGACACATATGCAAAGGAGCAGGAAAGGGTGGTGGAAGGACAAAGGAGGCAGCCGAGAAGTCTGGAGAGTTAGGAATGGAGCCAGGAGAGAAAAGAGTATGGACAGCATGGACTCTTCATGAAATCATTATCATAGATAGGAAACTCAACAAAGAGGAATCAAAGGCAATCTTCAGAATGAGAAGGATTGTTGGTTCAAAGAAGGAAGAGAGAGGAAGAGAAAGAGGGAGCTCATTGTCAGATGGGATCTGTGACTAAAGCAGGCAGGACATCTGGCTCAAGCTCCAAAGGTAAGTAGGCACTCCCAGCTGCAGATCACCAGCATCATCTCTATAGGTATCACTCTACAAATAGCAACCACAATCCATTCCTCCCTCTTTCACCTACTAATCCTTCTTAGCCAAAGGGAAAAGAATGTTGGGCTGGGTTGGATATAAAAAAGATGACAAAAGCAATAGTTAATTTACAGATTTAGATGTCATAACAAAGTAGCATTTAATTGAACTAGAAAAATAATAAAATTCATCTGAAGGAAGAGGGCTAGAATACCGGGGGAAATAATTTTTTTAAAAATAGTAAAAATAAAGAGGCAATAAAATAGCATTTCTAAGCCTCAAATTATATTGCAAAGTAGTCAAAATGTTGCCATAAATTTCAAGAAAATGTATTACTCACAAGGAATGCAAAAATGATAAATGCTCTTTTTTAAGAGCCTCTAAGGCAGCTTCATGATCCATCAAATCAGATGCTTTTTCATAGTCAGCAAACAAGAAAGCACTGGGATCTAGTACTCTCTACATTTTTCATTCAAATGCTGTGGGTCCACTGTGGATGTCCTCAATTTGTGAAGAATTAAGTCTCAACATTTTGTGGAGATGAGAAAATAGGCATTTGGATCAGCAGTGACTGAGGTTCTTTCTTAGTTGTCTCTCTTTTCCCTCCTTCCCTTCAGTTTTAACCTTATATTGTGTGTTGCTCCTGACATAGAGCTCTCATGGCACTTACTCTAATCCAGCTGTACTTCCCATCTTTGTTCAATTACAGTCCAAGTATGGTGGGTTTTACAGTCCTTGATGGCAACCAATTTATTGTAAAAATCTTTGTAGAACCTTTTCTAGTTGTTTGCTGTTCTACTTCCATTTTTGTCCTTAAATACTCTGCAGTTGACTTTGATCTCTTGCCAAGTTTTCTTTATTTAGACTGGTTTTAAATTATAACACATCTCTATTTTATGAAGTGACAATATTGATAATCCTACATCATCTGTTTTTTTTTTAAATATAAAATTTTACAACTGTGTTAATATTCTAAGCTGACTTTGCTTTTGACCATCATGTATCTTCTTTGCTTGATAAAAATAATCCTGTTCACCAATTCTCTGATTATAAATATCAGACAATGAAAAAAAAAGTAGATGTACAATTTCCAAAGATGTTCTCTATACAATGGTAAAGGAGAAACAGAGTGGAGTCCAAGTTGAAGAGGGACTACTTGTGAATAGTGAGGGCTTCCAGATCTCGTTTTTCAGATGACACTACACTGCTTTCAACAAGCCCAGAAACACTGTAAAACATCCTAAAAGACAGCTGTAAACACCTTATGCTTGCCCAGACCATTCACACAGGAGTCCTAGTAAATGAAAAATGCTGATTGGTCAGACACACATCTGAGACAAACAGCTAAAAAAGAACAGTTGAATCTAGAAGTAAAAAGGATAGTGAGCCGGATTGCCTTCAGGAAATTATAGCTCCTTTAAAGAGAACCTTCCCTCCCAATCAACCAATTCCCCAGCCTCCCCCAACTCAAACACCTGCCCTGGAAATAAAAGGGTTTTTAAAAAGGCATATTTAGGCAGCAGCATCCTAGAAGGAAACATTCAAATCAATGAGGTTACATGTGAATAATTAAACCAACAATATTACATTTGAACAATCATAAAGACTATCTGGCATTTATTAAAAGATAGCAAAAATAGATCAGTATAAGGAATAAACAAACACCACCTCAAGAACTCAAGGTTCAATAAGCCCAAAAAGTTGCTTGGGGAAACTGGAAAGTTGGCAGAAGTTAGGTTTTAAGCCAACATCTTACAGCCAAAATGGATATAATACATGACCAAAAGAATGATAAGAGAACAAGATCTGGAACCTTTTATGGCAATGGCTTGGAATAAGAGGAAGATTCTTGATCAAACAAAGGATGGAGATAACCATGAAAGATAAACTAGATAATTTTATACCATAAAATTGACAAGTATTTTCATAAGCAAAATCAATACAACTGGATTATGAGCTATCATCTAGGAAAACTTGGCAAAACAATTCTCTAGGAAGGGTATCATACCGAATATAAGCAGAAAAATCTTGTTGTTTCTGTATACAATGTTCTCTTGGTTCAACTCTTAGTTCACTTAGCATCAGTTCATGTAAGTCTCTCCTGGACTTTCTGAAATCATCCTGATTGTTTCTTATAGAACTTCCACAACCTTCACAACCATAATTTATTCAGCCATTCCAACTGATGGGCATCCACTCAGTTTCCAGTTCCTTGTCACCAGTAAAAAGGTCGATACAAACATTTTTTGCACATATAGATCCTTTTCCCTTTTTTTATGATCTCTTTGGGATACAGGCCCAGTTGACAAACCGCTAGGGCACACGCAATTTGACAATCCTTTAAGCATAATTCCAAATTGTTTTTCAGAATGGATGGATCAGTTCATTCACCAACAACAATGCATTAGTCCTAGTTTTTTCACATCCCCTCCAACATTTACCATAGTTTCCTGTCAACTTAGCCAATCTGAGGTGTGAAACAATGTAATTTCTTTTTTTTTTTTTTTTGCCCTGAGGCTGGGATTAAGTGACTTGCTCAGGGTCACACAGGTAGGAAGTGTTAAGTGTCTGAGACCAGATTTGAACTCGGGTCCTCCTGAATTCAAGGCTGGTGCTCTATCCACCTCGCCACCTACTTGCCCCGAAACAATGTCATTTCAAAGGAGAAAAAAAGGAAATCCGATTCTTCTCATGCAGCAAAATAACTGTATGGATATGTATAATATATTGTATTTAACATGTATTGGTCTACCTGCCATCTAGGGAGGAGGGGAAAAATTGAAGCAGAAGATTTTGCATGGGTCAATGCTGAAAAATTACCCATGCATATATCTTGTAAATAAAAAGCTATAATGATTTTAAAAAGAAAAAAATGAAATCAGATGCTGAATAATTATGATGATCATGCTTAATTCTGGTGAATAAGAAAAAGCTATCTCCTCCCTCGTTTATTTGCCAGGTGGAGGAAAGGGCAGAGAATAGGCATCTGTATATTGTATTTATCATCAAACATGATAATTCCATCAAAATGATTCTGGAATCTTTCTTTTTTTAAAATTATTTGTAATAAGGGAAGGTTTTTTGGTGGGGGTTTAGTTAGAAATGGAGATTGCAAAGAAATTCATGAAGTTAAAAAAAAAAAAAAAATACCTGAGTTCAAATCTGGCTTCAGACACTCACCACTTCCTAATTGTGTGACCTTAGAGCAAGTCACTTAACTTCAATTGCCTCAGCAAAAAAGAAAAATAAAATAAAAATAAGAATGTTGACAGTTGGGCTAGGTGAATTAATCTTTTCCAATTCAGATTATTTCATGTAAGTACCACCATAGATGAAGAAATTAACTCGCCACTCCCCCCCCCAAAAAAAACCTATGAAGCATTCAGTTCTTTTTCCGTCCCTAACAAAATATTTAATATAAAAAACATACCTTTTGAAGGATAAAAAAAAATATTCTTTTCAAATACAAATGTGATTGAGATTAAGAATGTTTAAAAGCATTACTAAATGTTAAATGTTAAAATACTAAAAAATTCTTAAAAAGTTTTCTGTCATTTATTTGATACATAATTACATAATATTGGGCATGTATTATGTGGGTCTATAGACTAACAGACATGTAGGACAAAAAGCCATTCCAATATATAGATGATCCAAGGAAGTGAAGAAATTCTCAAAAGAATTGTCAATTATTGACAACCACATCAAAGAATGTTCTGATTCACTAATAGATATGCAAATCAAATCAAAACAGCCCAAATGTTTCTTCATTCCACATCCAGCAAATTGGCACAGATGACAAAAGATGAAGAAAGAGGGAGGAGTAAATAGTGAGAAGATTGGCATAGTAGTTAGTATATTGTTAGTTGAGTTATGAATCAGTGCAACCATTCTGGAAAGCAATTTGGAATTATACAAATGAAGTGACTGAAATGTTTAAATCCTATTGACCTAATAGACTCCAGTTACCCAATTTGCTTAGCCATTTTCATATTGGTAAGAGCCATTTTCCACAAAAACTGCTGCTATGAATATTTTTGGGTTTTGTGGGCTTTTCTTTTAATTTTATACCCCAAAGGAGCATTGCTTTAAGAAATGAACATGATGAATACAGAGGAATGTGTTAAGATTTATGAGATCTGATGCAGAATGAAGTAAGCAGAGTCAAGACAAATTATTTCTGCAAAATCATAAAAACAATCATGGCTTCTAAAGAGATGAGAAGGTGATCCCACCCCATTCCTTTGCAGAGGTAGAAGGGAGGGAATATATATATATATATATATATATATATATATATTCAAACTTTTTTTTAACACAGTGATTGGGTAAGCTGAACCCCCCCTATCCTTTTTCTTTAAAAAATATTTGTTAAATTAGATTATAATTGTTTTCATGTCATAGCATGATAATTATTGTTATATGAGATGGTTCTTTGGAGAAGAGATAATGGGAGAAATTCTGGTAATGCAAGAAATAAAATTAAATAATTTTTTCAAAGACAGTCTACAGAATTTGACATTAAAAGGAATGGAGTCATTCCAGTTCCAACGACCTTGTAATGAAGAGAGCCGTCTACACCCAGAGAGAGGACTGTAGAAACCGAATGTGATTCACGACATAGCACTTTCACTTTTTGTTATTTGCTTACATTTTCTCTCATTTTTAACCCCACCCCGTTTGATTTTTCTTGTGCAGCAAGATAATTGTATAAATATGTATGCATATATTGGATTTAACATATTTCTACCATGTTTAATGTATATTGAACTATTTGCCATTTGGGAAGAAGGGGGAATTGGAAAATAAGGTTTTGCAAGGATTAATGTTGAAAAATTATCCATGTATATGTTTTGAATTTTTTTTTAAAAAGGGGAGTCATTAAGAGTCAGTAAACTAGGTTAAGCTCATTTTATTGTAAACATCTATTGAAAATAGTTCAATAGTACAAATAATCATCAATCTATCTAGGTTAATACAAAATGCTTTATATACAGTTCCATTCAGATTTCTTAACTGCCATGAAACAGGTACTGGAAATCAAACTCCACTTTCCAAATGAAAGTGAAGCAGACTGGGATAACCAATTTTACCAAGATCACCAAAATGGTAAATAAGCAGCCCAGACACTTTTCCAAGGAAAGTGTTGGACTATGGCACATATTTGTATTTTGTCTAGACATGTGTTAGCACATAACTGAAAATCCAGAGAGAAATAGTTCATCATAGCTCCTTCCCAACCTACAAGTATATATTGAATTCATAGGGCTTTAAAAACAACAACAACAACAACAACAAAAAAAAACCAATAAAAAAACAAGTTAGATGAAGCTTACCTGAAAGTAGAAAATCAGAATGTATGTACTACAAAAGATTATGATACATAGAAGTAGGACAATAAAATATAGCAATGTTTTTCCCTACCTAGATCAATCAGTAAACATTTATTAAGCACTTACTATGTACCAAGCACAATGTTAGGTCCTATGGAAACAAAAATAAAGAAATAATCACTACCCGTGAGAAATTAATATTCCAGTGTGTCCAGTGAAGACACAAGCATCACACATAGCAATATATATAAAATACAAGGTAATTTAGCAAAATCACTAGGACATGGGGAGGGGACTCATTTCATCTATATCATTTTAATAATCTCTTTAAAATGTCCTCTCTGAACCTCATTTTCCTTATCTGCAAAATCAGAGCGCTCTTACTCTAGGATGTTTAAATACAGCAATAAAAGTATTTTATAAATATGAGCCATTATATGAATATTTAACAACAACAATAAACATTTTACAAGTATCACTAAATAACACTTACTACACAGTTATATTGCTAATGCAAGCCATGACTGGTGCTTGGAGCAAAACAAATCAGATTGCACATGAACATAGGGACAAGCCTGGTTGAAACCCCACCTAGGCAGTCAGTATGAACCTAATGACACAGAGAAAGACTATGGGGACTTACTGGACAATCACCTCCCCCCCCTTCCGGTACCTAAAAGCCTTACATATTGATTCTTTTAATAAAATGTCACTTTCTTGATCTGCAAAATGGAGAATTTTGACTAAATGCCCTGAGGCCCTACTTCCTGGTCTAGATCTAAGAATTCGAAGAACACTAAGAAACAAAATCTAAAATAAATTTTATCTTTAGGGAACCACCTCCCAGTTTTCAGATATCCAAGAGGCTACACCAAAAACATTAACTTCTAATAAATCATCCTTTATGATTTAAAAATACATGTATTGAAGCCCATTAAGAACAGGATCCTGTGCTAGAAGCAGTCTCCTCCCACAAGGAACTTTAGCCTAGCAAGACAAAACACACAAGAAGATGAAACAGAGAACAATCTGATGAACAGTACCAAAAGTTTAAGAGGAGTCCAAGAAGATCACAAAAAGGAAGTTAAATCTCAGACATTTTTGTTAGGCTTGTTAGGGGGAAAGGAAGCTTGAAAAGAGGCAAAGCCCTGCTAGGGCCCTAGTGGTAGAACAGAAAATGTCAGGAGAGCTGTCCAAAAGGATAGACCGAGGAGGCTTAACAACAGGAGCTTTGACTGTACAAGTGTAGGTTTAAGAATCAAATTTTTATAGGTGGGAGACCTGTGATGCAGGAAGGAATGTTTAAAAAAAATCTTAAGGGGCAACTAGTTGGTGCAGTGGATAGAGCACCCAGCCCTGAAGTAAGGAGGACCTGAGTTCAAATCTGGCCTCACACACTTAAACATTTCCTACCAGTGTAACCCAGGGCAAGTCACTTAACCCCAATTGCCTCACCAAAACAAACAAACAAAAAACCTTAATACCCAAGGGAAGTTTTCTAATCAAATTTAGATCATGATAAAAACTCTTGAGTGTCTAATATCATGAGAACCAAATGAAACAAAATGCTCATTTCAAAGACAAATATAAAATGCAAATAATCAAATAAGTGACATTCTTCAATAATCTGATGTTTTTCTAGAAAAAAAATATTTTATTCATTAGCTGGTAACCTAAGAAGAGGAGTTCTTACCGGACTTCTTGAACTTGCTGTTACAAATATGTTGTTAACTATTCAAACAAAACTTCATAACTTTGTTTTTAAAAAACAAAAACAATGACAAATATTTTAAGTATCTGGTTCCTTTTGTAATCCTGAATATTTTATGCACTTACGATTTTGAGAAGGGTGTCCAAAGGCTTCATCAACTGATGTCAAAGGAGTCCATGACACAAAAGAAGTTAAATACCCTTGATGTAAAGGTAGAGTCCCATTATGGCTACTCTACCATTTACATATTCTTATTGACCCTCATTAGTCCAGAGTACTATGTAAAATACTGTATATCTTAAATTATGGGAAGTTCCCAGCACCCTGAAGGTATCTAGGCTTATATGAGTTAGTCTTACATATGCACTTCTTTATATTAGGTGTACCACATACACAGTTGTCTCCTGGAGAACAAGCACCATTAATTTATCTCTGTATTGGATCTAAAGCCTGTAACAGTATATACTGTAAACAGCAGGGATTTAATAAATATTTCTGGAGTAAAATGATATAATACAAAGAAAAATATACCACAGTATGAGAATTTAGTGATTAGATAATAAACAATATTTACATTACTTGCAAAGCCCAGAAAGGGTCCAAGCATCTGACAAGAGCCTGATAAATAACAGAGAGCTGTTAATAGATCTATATTTAAATTAAGGGAAGTTTTCCCATTAAAAGACAAAATTCCTTAGAAATCACTAAATCAGTCCGATTCTTTTTGTACAACAAAATAACTGTTTGGACATGTATACATATATTGTATTTAACTTATACTTTAACATATTTAACATGTATTGGTCAACCTGCCACCTGGGGGAAGGGTGGGGAAGAGGGGAAAAGTTGGAACAAAAGGTTTTGCAATTCTCAATGCTGAAAAATTACCCATGCACATATCTTGTAAATAAAAAGCTATTTAAAAAAAAAAAAAAAAATCACCAAATCAGCATAACTTAGCAAATAAAACAATTCCAATTTATTAACTACACAGAAAGCAGGAAAAGCAAAGTGAGCAAAAGACTTATTTCTGCAGTAACTCCAAATCTTAAAAGCTATTTTTAAGTGTAACTGAATCATTTTTGAGACTCAGATTACAAATTTTCATTCTAGAGCCTGGGTATCTAAAATATATCCTTCTCTTCCTGCATTGTGATTGTACAAAGACGAAGGGATTCCCTTGGGAGGTCATCTTAAATTACTAGCTAAACAGAAATAAAATAAGTGTGGAAGTATACTCAGCTACCACCTGATATTTCCGGGCTTGCTTTTGTTTTCTATTATTTAGACTTGCGATTCAACTATAAGCATTTAAGTCTAATTTGTCAGTTCATCTAAGGGTAAGACTAGATTGCTCAAGTTCCTTCCAATACTAATGGACTGAATTTCACTGTAGTACAGATAATATTTTATCACTTCAATTTAAGATAAAACACTGGCAAAATTCCTAGAAGTGCAAACAATAGAAATAAACAGGCAGCGCTTTACTGTCTAGTCCCTACCAATTCCTAGGGGACTCTCCAGTGATCCCTATTACTTCTAGGATCAAATATCAAATTCTCTGGCAAGTAAAGCCTGCCACAACTTGACCCCTTTAAGCTCTACTGGTCTTCCTGCAGTTTCCTCAAAAAATGATGCTCCATATCCTGACTCCAGGCCAAAAATGACTCCCACTTCCCCTCTAAATATTCCATTAGTCTCCTGATTAAAAAACAAACCAAAAAACCTCCTGAGGTAGGAACAGGTTTGTCTTAGTATGCCCAGTGTTTAGCCCAGTGCTTGGTACATACAAGTGCTTAATAAATGCTTGCTGAGTAACTAGAAAAACTGATAATTGGCTCTGCTCAAGTTGCACCCTCATCTGAAATGCTGCTTCTTAAAGTTTTTTGACTCTTTGGGGGTCTCCTTGTTTTTCCCTATTTTGTCCCCCTATCTACATCTACAAATCAGTTCTATCTAATGGCAAGTTCCAAAGAGGAATTTGGGGATTTAGAAAATCTCAGGTAATATGGAAATACTGAAAAAACTTTTGAGGGGCAAGGTCAGATAACTTTAGGCATTCTAAGTATAAAACTTCACACTAAGAATTATTTTTAAAAAAAAAATTCCCTAAAATAACAAGTGTTTTTTATTACTGAATCAGACAAGACCATTATTTCACAATATTTAAAAAAAAAAAAAAAAAAAAAAAAAAAAAGTCCCACCCAAGGCTTTAATGATCCTAGTGGGGGTGGGAGGGAGGGAAGGGCTGAAGGTAACCACAAACCTATGTCAACTATGTCAACCTAGGTCAATATCTATATCAACTTCTTTCATTCCTTTAGTCAAACAAAGAAGAAAACCACTTGCAAGTTTTGGAGAGCAAGGTGCTGTAGTGACATTCATCCTACTCAAGACAGTGATTTGCAAAAGGGAGGAGGGGACTTCAGCATACAACACCTACTTAAGCACAAGAGGCCTGTAGTGGTTTAAGCTTTTACTTAACAGTTATAGATGTCAATCATTTCTACCACACTGAACATCAATTACAACCTTAGTCATTTTTTGAAGACAAAACTTAGCTAAGAGCCTACATATTCCAAGTTTAACTTCTATGGAATCCAAACTTAAGATCTCTCCTATATATACTAAGCTTGAAACTGCCTGAGTTAATCCTGTACCACTGAAGTTAGTTTACCAGGCAATTCTTAGTATTTAACATTCCAGTAACCCCAATTTCCATAGTCATATCCCCAATTTTCAAGGCTACCATGCTTGGGTAATATTAAGCAGTCATGGAGCTCTAGTGCTATAATTGTCCATTTATATATATAGCATTCCTTACTACCCCTCTCCCATCCCCAATTGGGAAAAAAGGGAGAAAGAAACAGAGATTTGTCCAAGTCATAAAATGGTCACTCAAAAATTTTTAAGCTGGATTTACTCAGGATTTGGCTATCAATTTCTAGCAAAAAATCTAAGACCCTCACTTTTCTCTGGCTGCTAGTCACTTTCTAATGCTTTCCAAATTTCTTAATGTTTCTTCTAAAAGGGATACTGTAATAAATTTTTAAAAAGCAAAAAATAAAAATAAAACAAAACCCCCAACAACTCAGATCTGCCAGGAGGTGGAGAAAATGGATAACACGGATGCCTGTGAAATAGTCCATACTCAATTGTTCCCCACATCTCACCACAAGAAAAAAATTTGGGAGAAAGGGGATGTTAGAATTTGATATAGTGCACAATTTGCAAAGAATAAGGTCTTCAGTGCCTCTGGATGAAGTATGCTCAGTCCAGGATTTCTCCTCTGCACTTAAGGCACACATACACTAAGTTCCACTGGGGCCAGGAAAATGGTGTTTCACATCGTTGTACCTCAGCTCCCAGCAGAGTGCCTACACATCATTTTCTAAATTAACCTAATCCTTCCTTCATGATACATACCAAAGAGACAGCATGAATAGTTAATATCTCAAACTAGTTTAAATAATATATGCTCCCCAATCAACAACTGTTATATACTACCAGACTGAAATAATTTCCAGCATGCCAGAGTTCTTGCCCAGTTCTCTTGGGATAAAATGTAAAATACTTCTTTGATACATACTTTGTGAATTTATTACATACTTCCTGCTTAATTTTCTCTGAATCTTCAATTCCTGGGCTACAGAAGTTTTAGAAAATTAATCCATAATCTTGTTGACTTTGTAAGCTTTGAGGTCAATGATAAAAATATAATAAAAAAAGATGTGCTCTGCACTCTAAATAAAGATAAGAAATATAAGAGTAGTGTATATATATATATGTATATATAAAACTGCCTTTTTTTTTGTCTCTACCTCCACTCAGTACACAATCGAGCATCCTTTGAATTGACTCTATTTGGGTCTGAAATGGAAATAATACATTTGATTTAAAGCAGAATCTTTAAGGAACTTTTTGCTTACAAAGCTGCAAATTAACCAATCTACAAAATCCGGAGGTGTTCAAGATTTATTATTAATTTTGGACCAAAAAACCAAAACAAAACACAACACCCAACATGCTTGGCTAAACTAAGAGCCAGAAGAGACCTACAGATGTCACCTACATCAACTCTCTCCTTTTACAGATGGAGAAATGAAGCACAAAGAGAAGCGAGTGGCCCGGAGAAACACAAGTAGGAAGCATGGAAGATGGAATCTGAGGCAAGTCTTCCTCCAAAGCTATAATCTTTCCAATTTATTAAGCTTAAAGATTGAGCTTAAGTAAGCCTTTTAAATGGCAACTCAGACAGTCTATGTAGACCCATTTTACTCTCAATTCAACTCTACCTGTCCTAAGCAAGGAAAAAAAAAAAAGCTACCACACATGTGATCACCGTAATTCATACTGAAGAGGTACAAAAAGCTATGTGAAAAACCTGCCCAAGGCAAGACTAATAATATGCTATTCAAAGTAATTTTTATTAAATAGGGTCCCAAACCCTCACCAATCAAGACCTCATGCTATAGACTGGCTTTAAGTATTTCTGGCTAATTAGTACCGTTTGTGCACATATAAAAAGAACCCTTTCATTCTGAGCTATTCCCAGGCCAGTGCATTAACAACTTTTCATTCAACAAAGATACTTTTTCTTTTAAGGGGTGGTGGGGAGAGGGGTTTTTAATGTAACTCAGGATTAAACAAGGAACTGGATACCCTTTATTAGCTACTGTTATTAACCTAGCAAAGTATTTTTTAAAAGCAAAGGGAAAAAACCCTCCACACCCTTGAAGAAATAACAATGTTCATACTCTTTAACTTGTAAAAACAGTTATGAAGTAACCAATAATTACAACAACAAAAAAGCCAATGTGGTTTCCTCCAGTTAATAAGTGACATTTTTATTGACCAGGGAACGGAGCTATTTTTTTTGGAAGGTTCCCCTCCCCCCCAGCACATTTTCCCCCCATTGACTAAAAAAGTCAGAAAGGTGAACGGGTCAGTGCAATTCCCCCTCCGAGCTCTGGCCCTTCTCGGCTTTTGCCCCTAGAGGCAACTTGGAAGCGGGAGAAAAGATGCTCCCGGCGGGGAGAGAGATCCTGGGCGGCAGCCCCTGGGTCTGCATCGGCCCCCTGGGGAAAGTGAAGGGAGGAAAGGGGGAGGGAAGGAAAGGGGGGGGAGCATGAGGGGGAAAGGAGGGGGAGCAAGAAGGGAGGAGGAAGCAAGAGAAAGAATAGAAAGAAAAGAAGGGAGGGGACGGAGGCTTCAGGAGCAGCCCCCCGCCGCCGCCCCCGCCCGTGTCCCCACCTGGGCCTGGGCCGCCGCCTCCGCCCCTCCCCGCACCCCCCGCGCTCCGCTCGCTCGGCGGCCGCGCTGCAGCTCCCGCCGGGCCAGACTTGCGGCCTAACCGCCGGGCGGGCTGGGCCAGGCCGCGGCCTCCTCCTCCCTGCCTCCCGCGCCCGCCCGGCGAGGCCCGGCCTCCCTCCGCACACACGCCGCCCGCCGCGGGGCGGGAAGCCTCCTCGCCTCGGCCCGGCCCGCCCTCGGCCCTCGGCCCCGGCCCCGGCCCCGATGGCCTTCCCCGGGCCCGGAGGGCGCGGGGCCGCCTTCTCCTTTAGCGCCGCCGCCGCCTCACCCTCTGCCGCCGCCGAAGCTGCTGTAGGCCCGATCGTCGTAGGTATCGAAGTCCGCCATTTGCCGTCTCCGCTCCGAGAGGAACCAGGGCGAGCGAGGAAGGACCCCGCAATATAACTCTCCCCCCCCGCCCCGCCCCGCGGCCGGGGCTGCCCGCCGCGCTGCCTGATCGCAAACCGTCCTCACGCAGGCACGCAGGCACGCACGCAGCCGCCGCTGCGGCGGCCGCCGCCGCGGCAGCAGCACGGGGCGCACGCACGTACGCACGTACGCACGCCCGCCGCGCCGCGCCGCCACGCCGCGCCCGCCGCCCTGCGGCTCGGCTGGGCTGGGCTGGGCTGGGCTGGGCTGGGCTCGAGCAGATACCCCCCTCCCTCCACCCTCGGCTTTCCTCCCTCCTCCCCCCCTCCCTTCTCCTCCCTGGCTCCTCCGGCGGCTTCTGCGCGCCCCCCGCCCTGGCCCCATTGTGTGCTGGCTGGCCTCCCTCCGACAGCGCCCCCGCCTGCCTGGGGGGCCTAGTGCGCCACGCGCCTCTGGCCTCGCGGCGGGGGCTGTCACTCACCGGGAGAACCGGGCGGGAGCCTGGGGAGGTTCGAATCTCCAGGGGGCTCCCTTCCCCCACTCTCCAAGACTCCCCTCCCCCACGCTCCGGACCTCGCTTTCCCTTTCTGGAAAAGTAAAGGACGGCCCCGCCCTCCTGTCTATCCCGAGGTGGGGGAGAGGGGGCCTAGTCTGCATTGTTGCGCTGTTCACATAAAAAATTAGTTTTTTTAACCCCATTTCCATTTACCCACAGACCCCTGCCCGCTAGCCCATGAGCCCTTTCCTGTCACTAATTGGGCGGGGGGGGATGTAGAACGGCCTTGGACCCCTGCAGACACAGAGCTCTTAGTTGGCACCTACTGTGTGCCACCGCCCTGGGACTACAAAGGCCATCTATCCCACCCCCCTCTTCTTACGGATGACGGACACAAACGCCGGAGTTGCCATTTGAACTCACGTCCTCCGACTCTAAAGTCCGCTCTCTACTCAGTCTGGCACGTGGTGGTCAGTTTCAAGGGGCGGACTCCCTGGTCCCGTGTTTGCGGACGCGGTGGGGAAGGAGCGCCAAAAAATATACTTTTTGGAAGGTGTCCATCCAAAACCCCGATATTAAAAAAAATAAAGTGCCAGCCACAAAGCAATTTTTGAGAAGACTGGATGATCTCTTAGAAGTCCCCCATCGCTCCAAACCTAAAGGACCTTTCTCGTTCTCAGATTTCCGGAGCAGCCTCCGTTTATTCCGGGCTCACTCCGGACACTGCCAGAGCCCGGCTGGAATAAACTTGAGACCACCCAGTCCTTTTAATTGAGCGCAAACAATTCAGCCCAAACCCGGAAATATTTGTCCGAGGTCACAAAGCTCCTAAGCTGCCTCCCGAGATCAAGTTCAGAACCATTGCCACCCGGATCTTGGGTTTTGTTTTTTCCCCCCTGAATAATCCCCTCCCCCTCCCCCTTCTCATTTTTATTCTTTGTTACCAGAGATAGCTTAAAAAAAATAAAAAAATCCATCTCAAAGAAAGAGAACTGATGAACTCTGCAGATTTAAGCACAATTTTTTCACTTTATTTTTTCTTGACTGTTGTGTTTTCTTTTGCACCATGGGTAATATGGAAAAACATATTTTGCATAACTTCACTTGTATAATCGATATTATATCGAATGCCTTCCCAAGGGATAAGGTGGAGGGAGAGAATGAAAAGTCATTTTTTTTTTTAAAAACGAACATTAAATTTTAAAAATATAATCGGAAAATATTTAACAAAATAAAAAAAAAATTAAAATACAAAGAAAATGTCATTGGATAGCAGAAGGGAAGAAAGGGCATAAAAACACAACATTTCAATAAAAAGCATCTTGGAAAAAAAAATTTTAGAGCACGAGTTTGGAGAAGATGTCTGTGATCCTTCGCTTTCTTCACCAGCTCCATCTCCTTCGGAACTTTAGCGTGCCTGACACTAGGATCATAGATTTAGAACTGAAAGGAACTTGGAAGTCATCTTTGGCTAAACAATTTACAGATGGGGGAACTGAGGCTCAGGAAGCTAAGCGGAAGTGCCCAAGGACATGGAGGGAAGTGTCCGAAATGGATTTTGAAGGAAGCTGCTTCGGCTCCCAGAAGTTCCTGGGCCATTCCAGACAACAGTGTCCCCTCCCCCTCCCCCCACTGCCCCTCAGTTTGATCTGTGGACTCATGGCTGTGTCCCTCCTGTGGTGCTGCTGTCTAGGTGCTCCCCCTGTATCTTCCCTCCAGGAAGTCATGAAAGATGTCTTTCCTGTAACCTGACACCAGACTGGGGCACATTCTAGATACTCACATACGGATAGAGTTGCTTGCTTATTCCTCCCCTGGATTCTTAGGGATCCACCTTCAGGAGCATCCAGAGAGGCAGTTTGGGAGAGCCCATGCTTGCTGTGTGATGTTAGACAAGCTGCTTCTTCCCATCTTTAGTCAACTTCTCCCTCCTCCTCTGCAAAGTAAGAAGGTTGGATTAGAAAATCTTCAAATTTCCTTAGTCTGGGTGCCTCCCACACAGTCCAAAAAATAAAAATAAAACTAAAGAGAGGAAGAAAAACCTTTCCCCAATTCTGTAAAATAAAAGATCAATGGTCTCTGAGATCCTCTCTAGATCGAAAACTGTGAATCTGTACCGTCTCTCAGTCTCCATTTTCTGTCTCTGTTTCTGTCTCTGTGTCTCTTTCTATGTGTGTGTCTCTCTGACTGTCTCTAACTCACCCTGCAATAGTAACTGAAATAGGAATTTTTGAGCTGCTTCATTTTCCCAAGTTGGACTAATTTGCCCCTCCCTGGAATGCTATGTATTTTATCTTATGCATTAAAAAAAAAAACACAACACTGTTCTGAGAAGGGGTACATAGAATTTAATAAGCTGTCAAAGGGGTCCATGCTACACACAAAAAATTAAGAACCACCGTTCTAGATTCTCAGCTGATGACAATTCTATCTTTTCCTGCTACCTATGAAAACCCTTGGAAGTTCACGTCCTGCTGTTTGTGGTCGAGGTCTCCAGAACAGTCTCTCACTTGGTTTAGGAGCACAATTTATAGAGGGGATGAAATGTCCCAGGGATAGCAGCAGCAGTGGCTGCTAACCCGCCACCAGATGAGAAGCCTGCTGCTTTGCCCAAGAGAAATGGAGACCATCTTTGCACAGAACTCATCCCAGCTCTTTTAGCGGGTCCTGCTCAGTAATGAAGGTTATATTTCATCCTCATCATAAAGGGCACTTTGGATGATGAGGCATTCATTATATGGCACAGAAGCCTTAATTAGAACGGGCTAAGGGAGAGACCACAAGCCCAAAATGGCAACCCGCAAACCCAGTTAGACTGGCTTCTAGCTAATTGGAAGGGGAAGGCAGAGAGATGAAGCCAGGGCATTTTGTGAATAGAAAACGGGTATCATCACCATCATCATCATCATCATCATCATCATCATCATCATCATCATCATCATTATATTACTGAATTGACAGTGTATGAGGTGGGCCTTCCCTTACTCATTCATCATATGGAAAGAGATGTGAGGGCTGTAATGGTGAGATGAAAATCAGATCAGCCTTAAGTTCCCTCTTTGAAAGAACTCTAAAGTGAATTGAAGCATTCTAAATGCTTGATCTGTTTCCTAAGTTTGGGTTAATTATATATCAGACGGGCAGACAGTAGGATGCTTCCATGCATAATGGCAAGGTCCACTTTAGCTAAGCAGGATTTTTAAATGCCTCTTGATAAGAATATTATTATATATTATTTTAAAAATGCAATAATAATTGTAGCCCTTAACTGATAAAAATAATGATTTATGGTGGGTAAAGGACTGTATTTGATCCTCCTAGAATTTTATAGCCAAAAGGGACATTGGAGATCACAACAAGTCTTTGCAATAAATAATTAGGGCAAGTAGATCCCTGTTTGATGATGGAGGAAAATGTGGCCTGGAAGGATGTGGTTAGTGGAGGTAAGACTGGAGTCCTTGTCTCCTGTCTTCCCAAACCAGGATGATTTTATGGATATAAAACTTAATAGATATAACTTGACAGATTTTTTTAAAAATTTCGACAAGACTATAATAATAAGGATCATACAGCAGCACCTTGAATGTACTCTATTTGTTTCCTACACAGCATCTCCACAACATTTCCCCAATCGTGGTGTTCCTCCAGCCTTTGCTTCAGCTTCTACTGAGGGGGAGCCCACTACTTGCTAAGGCAGTCCCTCCTTCTACTTTTGGATAGCTCTTCCAGGCTTGTGTCACCTGATGACTGGGTAAACACATCAGCTATGCCTTCATCTAAATAATTTATAAGAATAGTAATCATTTCAATTCTGATGGAAGTGGCCCTCTTCAACAATGAGATGAACCAAATCAGTTCCAATAGAGCAGTAATGAACTGAAGCAGCTACACCCAGCGAAAGAACTCTGGGAGATGACGATGAGCCACTACATAGAATTCCCAATCCCTCAATTTTTGTCCACCTGCATTTTGGATTTCCTTCACAGGCTAATTGTACGCTATTTCAAAGTCCGATTCTTTTTGTACAGCAAAAAACTGTAGGGGAATGTATACATATATTGTATTTAATTTATACTTTAACATATTTAACGTGTATTGGTCAACCTGCCATCTGGGGGGGTGGGGGAAAGGAGGGGAAAAATTGGAACAAAAGGTTTGGCAATTGTCAGTGCTGTAAAAGTACCCATGCATATAACTTGAAAATAAAAAGCTACAAAAAAAAAAAAAAAATAGTAATCATAGATGGGCAGGTTGATGTGAGAGAGTTCTCTGAGTCAGGAAGCCCTGTGTTCAGGTTTGGTCTTTGACACATGCTGGCCCTGTGTACGTGTGCATGTGAGTGCGTGTAACCTTGGACTAATTACTTAATCATGAACTTGAAAACAGATTGTAAATTTCAGAGATGATTCAGACTTTCTTTGTGTGGTTTAGAATCAATGGATTATCAATTACAAATTGATTAATAAGCTTCTATTAAAAACCTAATAAGCCATAGTAATACAAAACCTTCAATGAAATAGTATCTGCCTGTCCAAAGACACAGTACATGCACGTTACAAGTTAGCCACAATCTAGGTGCAAACACAGAACACAGTCATCCATTGCCTGGATTTGCTCTCCATTGATCAATGTTGAGCCAGTCCTCATCACTAGGCCATTTTAGGACTTCTGCAAACCAAACCCATGAACCAATGGCCCTATTACTCACACATCACACTAACCTACCTAACTTTAATTCAGTTCAAGTAAGCATTCACGACATCAAAGTCACCTTTGCTAGGCCTTAGAAAGAAAGCCTACAAGGAAAATTTCCTTTTCTCAAGCTTACGTTCTACTGGGGGTGTAGCAGTACAGAAAAATGAAAAGAGACGAGGGTAATTTGGGGAAAGAGTGAGTACTTCTTGGGAGGATCACGGAAGGCTTCTTGTAAGAGGTGACTCCTAAGAAGAGCCAAGAGTGTGAAATGAAAAATCACTTATAAGGATCACACTCTGATGTCCTGTAGTCTCTTCCATGAAGCCTTCTTAGCTTAATCAGAGGGAGATCCATAGGCTTATTCACTTTCCAGTCAGATTGGGTTTGGACTCCTCCCGCCCTCTCCCATATCCCAGTTTCTCTCGTTGAACTCCACTCAGTTTTGTATTTGCTTTGGCCCCACACCTAAAAATGCAATAAAATACACTTACCCATGATTTATATGTGGTGGAAATACCTTACTGCCCATTCTTGTATTGGCTTAAGGATTTTATTCTACTGTTTGTATGTCCTGGCTGTGTGTATCTGCCTCGATGTGGTCTAATTGGGAATGTTAGCTCCCGGAAATTCTCTCTGTAACTTAGCACTAGCTCCTGCATCATCAAGTGCTTAATAAAGGCTTTGGGTGATGATGATGGTGATGATGACAGAGTGGGTGGTGTTCATGATGCTGATGCTGATGAGGCTGTTGAGGAAGCTGCTTGTGTAGGTGATGACAATGTCAGGTCATCATCATCTTGGGATGCTACTTGATGAGCAGAGGGCCGTAATGGAAAGATTAGCCTCAGAAGTCAGACTTAAGAGATGGGACCTAAGATGCCATATATACAGTCCAACCCACGCTTGATGGAAGAAATGGTCCCTACAACAACATCTCACAACTGCTGTGACGTCAAGATCTACAGTGATAGGGGAAGCCCATTACTTCCTCAGGTAGCCCTTTCTAATTTTAGACCGTTCCCTCCCAACCTAAAAACATGTTCCTCAAGCCTCCAATTTAATGGATTAGTACAAATGTTATATAGTATAAGAGGCAGAATGGTGGATTAGGCAGAGAGCTGCCCCAAGGAATAAAGAAAATGTCTTTAGACAGCTCTTTACAACTCTTAAATTGCAGAGAAGGCTCAGATTGAGATTCTCTCATTGTAAAAGGTAAGGCTAAGAATTATAATGCTCATTTGATTTTTATTGAATTTACTCTAACAAGCATATATTTAATGCTTACTTTGTAAGTTCCTGGCACCTTGTCAATTATTGGAGATATAAAGATAAAATGAAAAGCCATATCTGCCCTCAAAGAGTTTACATTCAAGTAAGGGGTAACAACACTGACATTGTAAAGAACGTACAAGTTATATACAACAATAAATATAAAGTAATTTGGAGGAGAGCACCAAAAATTGGGGGTATCAAAAAAAAGACCAAGTATCGAGTAAATTTGAATTCAGCCTAAAAGGGCTAGTGTTATGGTGTCAATAGAGCTTGGGATTTGAAGTCCAGAAGACCGGAGCTTAAATCTTGCCTCAGACACAATCAGTAGCTGTATGTCCCTGTTAATTTGGGTTAATTGTATGACTTAGGTGGCTGGCATGAGATTTACCAACCCTTTTTATTATAATTTAGTCAAACTTTCGTGAACAAGTCATTTCACTTCTTTTTGCCTCATTTTTCTCTTCTGTAAAATGGGAATAATAGTCTCTACCTCCTTGTGTTATTGAGTTAATATATTAAAGTGCTTTGCAAACTTTTAAGCATTATATAAATGCCAGTTGTTGTTCTTGTTAAAGAATTAAGAGTTGAGAAGGGTGAAAATTGTGAGTGTAACGGCAGTCTTTGTAAAGGAACAGAGATAGGATAGTGTGAAAAGGACATTCTACCAGTTTGGGTAGAATACATGGAAGGAAGGCATTATAAAGAATCATCTTGGGAAGGATAAACTTGAGCCAGATTTTGAAAGTCATACAGGAGAGTTTGAGTTTGTACTTTATCCTTGTCCAAGGTTCTGAACCTTTCTTGTGTCTGGGACCCCTTAGGCTATGTCTGGTGAGGTATATAGACCCCTTTTCTATATCATGCTTTTGAGTACATTTAATAAAAATATGTTTAATTAAAGAAGAAACCAATTATATTGACATACAATTATCAAAATATTAAAATAATAAGCTCCCAGATCTCAGATTAATAAACACCTGATTCTTAATAAGAAGCTAATGAGATTTCTTGAGCAAGAATTGTTGGGTATCACTTTGGCAACTGAGTAGATGATGGAATGAAAACCAACTAATGGACTCTTGAGGAATACCAATTAGAAGGCTACTAGAATAGTCTAGGCAAGAAGTGAAGAGCATTTGAATTGAGGTGATGACCATGGGAATGAACTTTTCTCCACTCTCAGAAGGTAAGATGGTCTGCCATCTTGCCAATGGCAACCTCTCTACTTTTGCCCCAGATCCCATCCTCTCCTGCCACCTCCAGGATATAGCCTCTTCAATCATCTCCTCTAACTCCCTATTTTTCAACATATCCTTATTCACTGGCTTCTTCCTGCTGCTTTCAAAAAACTCTAGGTCCAAACTCAAATGAAAATAGATAAAAGCCACATGCTGACTTAGAAAACCACAAATTAGCATTATCTGTCATATTTTATTTTTATTTATTTTGTCAAACATTTCCCCATTACATTAAAATCTGATTCTAGAACACTGGAAGGTGGTGAGTTTGATCTCCTTTGGCCTAGATTATGGCCATTCTAGACAAAAAACTAAAAAAAAACCCTTCATTGGACCTTACTCTCTCCTTAGGAAAACATCCCTTTTTTAAAATTCAAAGTTTTTCAAATTCTTATATTCATGGAATCTGTTTTCATATCTCCCACTTATTTTTCTATCTTTGTAATCAATCTTCTAGTCCCAAATCTCAACTGATACTTTCTCTAAGATTACCAAAAATCTCTATAGAACCCTCTCTGACCTACTCCACCAATTACTACTGGTACTATGGGCCTGTGGAAGAGCAAATTTCTTTTCCTACTACTGTAACTCCTAAGCCCCAACTAATGTGCTTTGAATTAACAATTAATTTGTAGATTTCATCAGCTTTTTAAAAAGGTATTTAACCAAATGGTATGCAAAAGCAGTAGTTAAAATAATACGATCCCCCAATCAAAACCTGGATTATACTCTCCCAAAGTAATATGATAGTGAGCTACACACATATGGCCAAAGAAAGTCCTCCACTAATAATATGGTCAGAATAAATTATATTACATAGATATGATAGTTTGTCAAAAAAGCATAACAGAATGGCGTAAAAATCAGAATCCAAAATGTGTTATTTACAAGAAACTTATTTGAAGCAGGGCACACATGGAGTTAAAGAGACTTAAGTAGTATATGTAATATTTCAGCTGAAGTTTAAAAAAAAGATAGTGATAACAATTATGATCTCAAAAAAAGAGATCTAATTAAAAGAGATTATTAGGGAGACTACATGTTGCTGAAAGGTACTAGAGATAATGAGTTAATATAAATATTTGTATATATGCACCAAATGGCACAGAATCTAAATTCTTAATGGAAAAGTTAATTCAATTAAGGGGAGAAATAGAAAGTAAAACTATACTAATGTGGAGTCTTAATTAACTCTTCTCAGACCTAAGCAAATCTAATAAAAAATAAACAACAACAAAAAGAGAGAAATTAAGGACATGGTTAAAAATTTTGAAAAATTATATTTGATACAGTTCTGGAGAATATTGAATAGGAGACTATGTTTTCTATGAATGACACCTTCACAAAAAGTGACCATATATTAGAAAATAAAAATCTCACACAAATGAGAAAACCCAGAAATGTTGAAAACATTTTTATAGACCATAATATAATAAAAGTTATATTCAATGAAGGGTATTTGAAGCAAAAAATGAAAAACTTATCAGAGACTAATTGCTAAAGAATGGCTAGGTCAAAGAATAAGTCATTGAAATTACCAATAATTTCATTAAAGACAATGAAAATAGTGAGAAAATATACTTAAATTTAGGTGATATACTCAAAAATACTTAGGGGAAGTTTTACATTTGTAAACATTTTCATCAATAAAAGAGAGAAAGGGCAGATCAATGATCTGGGCATACAACAAACAAATCCTAGAAAGACAACAAATTTAAAAGAGTCAGATAGAAATCCTAAAGGTTGAAGAAAAAAATTAACAAAATTAAAAACAAGAAAAAAATGAATTAATTAGTAAAATTATGAGCTTCAAAAATCAATAAAGTAGATAATCCATTAGCTAAGTTGATCTTTTAGAAAGGAAGAAAACCACATTTTTCAATATAAAAATTTTTAAAAATGAATTCCTAACAATTTAGATGCTGAAAATAAATTAATCTTCTGAATGAAATGGATGTCTATTTACAAGAAAAAATCAAATCAATGGAATTAGAAATAAAATATTTCAACAATTGTATCGTTGAAAAAGAAACTGAACAAGCTATTCTCCAATTGATAAATGGTCAAAGGATATGAAAAATTTTTAGACAACGAAATTAAAGCCTTTTCTAGACATATGAAAAAATGCTCTAAATCACAATTGATTAGAAAAATGCAAATTAAGACAACTTTGAGGTTCCATTTCATAGCTCTCAGATTGGCTAAGATGTCAGGAAAAGATAATGATAAATGCTGGAAAGGATGTGAGAAAGCTGGAACACTAATACATTGTTGATGGAATTGAAAAATGATCCAACCATTCTGGAGAACAATTTGGAACTGTGCATAAAGGGCTGTCAAGCAAGCTTCTTGATAAAAATCTAATTTCTAAGATAGGGAACAGTTTGAAATTTACAAAGGATATATGATTTAGACAAGATGGGTAATATAAACAAATTATAGGGGCAAAAAAGAAATTATCTGTCAGATCTATAGTTAGGGGAGTTGTTGTGTCTAACTCTTCATGACTCCATTTGGGGTTTCCTTGAAAAAGATACTGGAGTCATTTATCATTTTCTTCTCCAGTTCATTTTACAAATGAGGAAACTGAGGCAGAGTTAAGTGGCTTGCCCGAGGTCACATAGCTACCAAGTGTTTGAGGCTGATCTGAACTCAAGAAGATGATTCTTCCTGATTCCAGACCTAGTGTTTTATCCATTGTGCCAGAAGCTCACATGGCTAGGGGAGGAGGGATAGAGAGTTTCAAAAAATGAACAATTTTTATTACATAGAATTCAAAATTTTGTGCACAATTTTCCAATGGATAATGATCAAAAGATATGAATAGGAAATTTTCAGAGAAAAATCTCTAAGCTATCAATAGTGATGAAAAATGCTTTAAATCATTAATAATTAGAGAAATGCAAATTAAAATAACAAATATACCCATAATATTAACAATGTTGACAATAAAGCAAAATGGCAAATGCGGAAGGTACTGTGGGAAGACAGATACACTAATGTACTGTCAGTAGAACCATGAGTTGGTCCAACTCTTCTGGGAAGTAATTTGGAACTCTGATCCAAAAAATTATTAAAATGTGCATGTCTACTATAACACATTTAACATGTATGGGACTGCCTGCCATCTAGGGGAAGGGGGTGGAGGGAAGGAGGAAAAATTCGGAATAGATGAGAATGCAAGGGATAATGTTGTAAAAAATTACCCATGCATATGTACGTCAAAAAAAAATTATAATTATAAAATTAATTTTAAAAATGTAAAAAAAAATGTGCAGGTCTTTGGGTCAAGTTTACTGTTTTTAGATCTATATTCCAGGAAGAGAAAAGAAAGATGAGAAGGATCCATATATGCAAATAATATTTATAGTAGCCTTTTTGGGGGGTAGTATCAAAAAATTGGAAACTATGAGGCTGACCATTAGTTGGGGAATAGCTGAATTTATCATGGTTTGTGAACTTAATGGAATACTATTGTGTTGTAAGAAATGTTGAAAGAAAAATGTTTATAGCGGCATTTTTTCCCCCTGAGACAATTGGGGTTAAGTTGCCAGGGTCACAAAGCTAGGAAATGTTAGGTATTTGAGACTAGATTTGAACTCAGGTCCTGAGTTCAGGTTTCTTGCTCTATCCACTGCGCCACCTAGCTGCTCCTATAACTGCTCTTTTTGCGGTAGCCAAGGATTGGAAAAGGAATGGAAGCCCATCTGTTGGAGAATGGCTGAACAAGTCATGATACATGAACATAATGGAATATTATTGTTCTATAAAAAATGATGAAAAAGCTGATTTTAGAAAGACCTGGAAAGATTTACATGATGATGAGTGAAACAAGCAGAACCAGGAATACATTGTACACAATAACAGCAAGAATGTGTGATGATCAACTATGAAAGACTCAGTTCCTCTCAAGGGCTCAGTGATCGAAAGCAATCCCAATAGATTTTGGACAGAAAATGCCATCTGCATCCAGAAAAAGAATTAAGGAGAAATGTAAATCAATACGTGTTATGTTCACTTCTTTTATATGTTTTGTTCTCTCTCCCATGGTTTTTCCTTTTGCTCTGATTTTTCTCTCCCAACACGATTCATAAAACAATGTGCATTAAAAATAAACACGTTTATTACAATAAAAAAAAGGAGTAGGAAAAAAAGGTTGAAAGCTTGTTTCAGAGAAATCTGGGAAGATTTGTATGAACGGATGCAAAGTGAGAAGAAACAGGTGAATAATTTATACAATAACAGCAATATCATCAAAACAAAGAACATTGAAACACTTAAGAATTATTATCAACCCAACGACCAATAAAAATCCCCGAGAACTTTTGATGAAACATGCTCCCCATTCCAGATACAGAGCTGCCAAACTGTAGGTTGAGATATTTTTTTTTTTGAGGGGGAGTGAGATGGACAATGTGGGAATTCATGTTGCTTAATTATGCATATTTGGTTTTGTTTTTGTTTTTCTTGTTTTCTCAGTGGAGAATGGGTAGAGGAGGAGGTGGGAGAAAGAGAGAGAATACAGACCTAAAAATCAAATAAAATTAATTTTAAAAGATTAATTAATAAAAAAAATAAAGAAACTGCTTCAGTGGTTTCTGACTATGTTAGCCTCTGGAATCCTTGCTAGCTAGAAGCAGGACCAGTGAGTCTGTCTTTTGTGCTAGTTCCCCTTCTGTGAAAGGGGCATTCATCATTTAGCCCCATCCTCCAGATCTGTATTCATCCCCATCACCCAGATTTGACCACTTCTTACTCCCCCAGCTTTCTAAGGTGATTACAGGCGATACCCCACAATGTACTCCACACTCCAGAGCAATGGAAGGAAGACTTTGTGTTTGGCTCCTCTATCACAAAAGGGTTCTTAATCAATCAGTATTTTTATTGAAAGTCTGCCACATGCCAGGCACTGTGCTAAGCATTGGGATACAAATACAAACACAAAATAAAGATAGTTCCTGCTTTCAAGGGACTATGGAGCAAGAAACATAAACAGGAAGCTATAAAGGGAGTACTGGGGAGAGAAGTTACCCTGTACAGACCATAGTGGAGAATTTTAGAGAAACCCAAAAGAGTACTTCTCCAGTCCTTGCCTTCCTTTCCATTCTTCATTTTTCGGCTTAATTTTTCTTCTTTTAATATTGGAGACAGCCTAACATTAACACTTCCTCCTAAGCTACAAAATCAGAGTACTTTGTAGGACCTAGAACATAACTATGGTCATCTAGACCTTCTGGATGTATGTGGACCTTATGTGTATACCACTCCCACCTTCTCTTAGAGAGGACTAATGGCTTCCTGGATGTCCTACAGTGGAAACGAAGGCCCAGCTGCATCTTCCTCACAGGAAAACTCCATTTCCCAGTGCTTGGAATGGCCTTGGATCCAGGAAACTTCTTCAGAAAATTCCTTGGGGAGGAGGATTGGAGAAACTCAGCCAAGAAAGAAACATTAACATCAAGAGTTTCCATTATGAACTCCTTTTATTAAGTTTATAGACCTAATATGGTCATGGTGCAAGCCATTGTTCTATTTTTTTATTGAGGCTTCTGATCATTCCACGTCCCCCAGAGCCACCCCTGAGCTCCCTTTTTAGCCATTTCCCACTTCCAAGCTGTTGTCCAGTCTCCTACTGTGTTTCTTTCCTCCCCTCCCATCTTTCTCTTTCTCATGAACTTCATCAGGGACCTGGTATCCAGAGGCCAGAGTCCCTATCTAGGGAGGATACATTGATTCCTTCATTTTCCAAGGCCCATTTAGGAAATCTCTGGGCAGCTTCTATCTGGTGGCCCTTACGGCTCAGATGAGGAAGCTCAAAAGGGAAGGCGCAGTAAATGTTGGCTTGGAGAGGTAAAGCGATGGGAATGATGTTTATATCCAGCCTCCCAGTTGGTCCTCCAAGTAATTCCTGGGAGGAACTGCCTCGTGGCTTCCAAGTACCGTGTTGGCAACAAGTGGAGATGGCAACTAGTTCTGGATGATAATCTGCAAAGGACTGCCCAGGATGACCGGCCTGCGTCAGAGATTTGCTCTGTGAGCAAAGCAGAATTGTGGTAGTTCAAAAGGAGCGTGTAACATACAGATTCAGAGACATCTCCACTTCAAGTATTTGTGGGCTATTTCAAGAGACTTGTGGTAGAGCCTTCTGGGCTCAAGCTGGCCCCATCAGACATAGCTGGACACACAGTACCTTGATCCCACCAGTGAGATCACTTAAGAATGAAGGACAATAACCAACTAACCACAGAAAGCAAAAGCTCCACTGGACAAGCATTTCTCTCTCCTTCACCAATGAATTCATCTCCCCTCCTTGCAAAAAACTGAGTTGATTTGAGGCACTCTACCTGATAAACTGGCCCCACTCTGCCCAAGAGAATACTGTTGCTGTTCATTTGTATTAGTCGTGTCTCTTCGTGGCTGTAGTAGTTGGCTATTTCCTTCTCTAGCTCATTTTACAGATGAGAAACTGAGGCAAACAGGGTTAGGTGACTTGCCCAGGGTCACCCCGCTAGTAAGTGTCTGAAGCCAGATTTGAATTCAGACATTCCTAATTCCAGATCTAGCACTCTATCCACTTTGTCCCCGAGCTGCCTCCAGGGAATACATAATATCTTATTTAAGGACCTTCATCCCACTTAGGGTAAGTAAATACACAAAGTCCTGCTATATACAGTACCCCTTAGCCACCCATGGTCCCACAAACGTTTCCCCCAACATATAACTCAGATTTCTAGGATCTCCTCCAATTGACCCTTCTTCAAAGAAGATGTTGATTCCTTTTTTTTAAATCTCTTTTTAAAATTAATTTTATAATTATAATTTTTTGACAGTATATATGCATGAGTAATTTTTTTATAACATTATCCCTTGTATTTATTTTTCCAAATTGTCCCCTCCCTCCCTCTACTCCCTCCCCTATATGACAGGCAATCCCGTACATTTTACATATGTTACAGTATATCCTACAGACAATATATGTGTGTAAATCCCATTTTCTTGTTGCACGTTAAGTATTAGATTCCGAAGGTATAAGTAACCTGGGTAGATAGACAGTAGTGCTAACAATTTACACTCATTTCCCAGTGTTCCTTCTCTGGGTGTAGTTGTTTCTGTCCATCACTGATCAGTTGGAATTGGATTAGCTCTTCTCTATTTGAAGATTTCCACTTCCATCAGAATACATCCTCATACAGTATTGTTGTTGAAATATACAACGATCTTCTGGTTCTGCTCATTTCACTCAGCATCAGTTGATGTAAGTCTCTCCAAGCCTCTCTGTATTCCTCCTGCTGGTCATTTCTTACAGAGCAATAATATTCCATAACCTTCATATTCCATAATTTACCCAACCATTCTCCAATTGATGGGCATCCATTCAACTTCCAGTTTCTAGCTACAACAAAAAGAGCTGCCACAAACATTTTGGCACATACAGGTCCCTTTCCCTTTAGTATTTCCTTGGGATATAAGCCCAATAACAGCACTGCTGGGTCAAAGGGTATGCACAGTTTGATAACTTTTTGGGCATAGTTCCAGATTGCTCTCCAGAATGGCTGGATTCTTTCACAACTCCACCAACAAGGTATCAGTGTCCCAGTTTTCCCACAGCCCCTCCAACATTCATCATTATTTGTTCCTGTCAGAAGATGTTGATTCCTGCAGGAGGGAAAGCAGGAATGTAGGGCCAGGGGCTGCTTACTCTGCTTTCTTCCAAGAGAGAGTATAGGATAAGAATTATATTAATCTAAAGGGAGCAATTTTTAGGTTCAAGGTAATTTCTTTATTTCTTTTTCTTTTCTTTTCTTTTTTCCCCTAAGGCAATTGGGGTTAAGTGACTTTCCTAGGATCACTACAGCTAGGAAGTGTTAAGTGCCTGAGGCTGGATTTGAATGCAAGTCCTCCTGACTTCAGGGCCAGTGCTCTATCCACTGGGCCACCCAGCTGCCCTCTTAAATTGTCTCTTACTGGGAAAGGAAAACCCCTAATTTTATATTCAATGTTTGACTTCTTTCCACTAAATGCTAATTTCACAATGAATATACATAACTTAAGGCATAGAAATCCATTTATCTAAGTCAATAACAAATCAGAAATCAGAGAAAGTAAACAAGTGAATAGACTCGTCAGATAATGCAGATTAAATGAGCTTTCCCTTAGGGAACAAGATTATTCAGTTTAACCAAGGAAGAGATTCCAGGATCTTGCCCAAAGGGAAATTCTCTAAAGGCTTTAGTAGAGCAAGCTGGGGATGGGCACATGGTGGAGACAGATAGCTCCACTTATTTAATTCTAAATTTCTTGAGGATGGGAGAGGGAGACAGAGACATTGAGAGAGACAGAGAGACAGAGACAGAGAAAACAGAGAAGTGGAGGGAGGAGAGACAGACAGAGACACAGAGGGAGACAAAGAGGGATGGAGAGAGGAGACAGAGACAAAGACAGAGAAATGGGAGACAGAGAAAAAAAGCAGAAAGACAAAAGAGCTATATAGGAAGGGCAGAGAGAGATGGAGAGAGGGCAAAGACAGGGAGATGGGGGTGGAGAGGGGGGATAATTGGGGGAATCAGGAAAGCTGGGTTGTACACTAAAAGAAGCTAGAGGTTTCTGAAGCTGAGGAAGGTAAGCATTTGAGGCTCGGGGAAGTAAAAAGTTATCAAACTGTGCATACCCTTTGACCCAGCAGTGCTACTACTGGGCTTATATCCCAAAGAAATACTAAAGAAGGGAAAGGGACCTGTATGTGCCAAAATGTTTGTGGCAGCTCTTTTTGTAGTGGCCAGAAACTGGAAGATGAATGGATGCCCATCAATTGGAGAATGGTTGGGTAAATTATGGTATATGAATGTTATGGAATATTATTGTTCTATAAGAAATGACCAGCAGGAGGAATACAGAGAGGCTTGGAGAGACTTACATCAACTGATGCTGAGTGAAACGAGCAGAACCAGAAGATCACTGTACACTTCAACAATGATACTGTACGAGGATGTATTCTGATGGAAGTGGAAATCTTCAACATAAAGAAGATCCAAGTCACTGCCAGTTGATCAATGATGGACAGAATCAGCTACACCCAGAGAAGGAACACTGGGAAAGGAGTGTAAACTGTGAGCCTTGTTTTTTTGTTTTTCTTCCCAGATTATTTTTACCTTCCAAATACAATTCTTCTTTTGCAATAACAACAACAACAAAATTCAGTTCTGCACATATATATGGTACCTAGGATATACTATAAGATATTTAATTTGTATGGGAATGCCTGCCATCTAGGGGAGGGGGTGGAGGGAAGGAGGGGAAAAACTCGGAACAGAAGGGAGTACAAGGGATAATGTTGTAAAAAAAAAAAATTACTTATGCTTATGTACTGTCAAAAATGTTATAATTATAAAATTAATAAAAAAATAAAAAAAAAAAAAAAAAAAAAAGAATGTCACAGACACTTGGGGAAGTATTTAGGCAAAGGCCCAGAGGGAAGAGATATAATCTGGTGCCCACACAATGGCCAGCAGCGCCATTTTACTGGGACAGAGAAAGTGAGAAGGGGAGTAGCAGGGACTGGGCCCGGAAGGCCGGAGGCAAGCCTGCTTGGGAAGACCTTAAATCTTGGGGGGAGAGTTGAATTTTGAAGTGGGCCACACATGTTTGGGACGGGCAGCTCCTCTGCCTCTAAACTCCATGTTCTTTGCCCGGAGATGGCAGAACAGTTCCCCAGCTCCTTGAGGGCGGGGACTCTTTATTTTGGCCTCCCTAGCACCTAGTGCCAGGGCTGGAACCTGTTTAATGCCAGCCTGAGAGAAAGGCCTGGGAATGATGGAATCACAGGATCTCAGGCCTGGGGCAGGTGGGGGGGAGGGGGGAGAATGGGTGGGGGCGGGGTCCCAGAGACCATCTTGTCAGAGGAATATCTGAACCGGAATGTCAATGTCATCCACAGAGGACCTTGGAGTCTCAGCTTGTAAATACCCCATTTGGGGAGAGCCTGGTTCAAGTTAGAAATCAGAATTTTAGTTTGGCTTTTTGTTCCCTGTGTGACCCAAGGCTAGTACCTCACTTTCCTCCTTTATAATAATAATAGGTAGCATTGATTCAGATTCACAAAGCACAACCGAAGTTATTATCATCCCCATTTTTCAGATAAGGAAACTGAGCCTGGA
>NC_133620.1:463433746-463507151 GCF_048593235.1 Sminthopsis crassicaudata
TGCTGAGACACAGAGGGATGGAGCGACTCCGATGTGATTTGAAAGAAAAGAAAATAAGAGGAGGGGGATACTCTAGCTAAAGGGGTTTCTTGCCCCAAGGATCACTACCTCGACAGACAGGAAGGGGCCCTTTGTGCCAGGGACGAGGGCAGACACCCCCTGGGAGAAGGGAGGAGGGCTCCCGGGAATGTCCGCTCCCACCTCCGTGACGGCGGGGACACAGGGACAGGTAGAGGCGGGCCTTCCCAGGAGGCCAGGCTGGCAGGCCCCAGACTGACCATTTTCTGCCCTTTCTCTCCGCTGCCCTGGCCCTGTTTGCACTATTGTCCACCTGCTGCCCCTTGTGTCCAAGTGACCGACACAGACACACACACACACACACTCACATCACACAGACACACTCACACCCGGGTTCTAATCTCGGCGTCTCCGACGCGGTCAGCCCTGGTCCGGACTCGCTGGGGGCTTCTCCCCCGCTGTGAGCCCAAGGGCATGAGATGAGATGATTCCTGGGGTGGTCCTAGCTCTGACTCCTCGCAATATGGCTCTCGTCCCGGCTCGGCCCCAGGCCCGAGGTGCGGCCACGAGCACGGGCCTGGGACTCCTTGTCGGACAGTGGGAAGAAGGCTCACGGGGGCCGGACAACAAAGGCGGCGTATGGCTCAAATAAGGGGACGAATGCAAGAGAGAGGGCTCTGAAAGGCAGAGAGCCGGGCAGGGCCACGGAGGCGCTCCCCACGTGCTGTCCAGCTAGAGCTGCGGGCAGCTTTGTGTCTGCTCACGTCCCTCTGTCTGTCTCTATCTTTATTTCTGTCTGTCTCTTTGTCTCTCTGTTTCTCTGTCTCTGTCTGTCTCTTTGTCTCTGTCTTTGTCTGTCTGTTTCTCTCTGTCTCCCTGTCTGTCTTTCTTCTCTGTCTCCCGGTCTCTGTCTGTCTCTTTGTCTCTGTCTTTGTCTGTCTGTTTCTCTCTGTCTCCCTGTCTGTCTTTCTTCTCTGTCTCCCGGTCTCTGTCTGTCTCTTTGTCTCTGTCTTTGTCTGTCTGTTTCTCTCTGTCTCCCTGTCTGTCTCTGTCTCAGTCTGTGTCTCTGTCTCCCCTTACGTACTCCCTGAAACAAGGACGCTGTTTCAACAGAGCGGGGCACAGGGAGACGTCCCCAAAATCCAACCTCAGGGAACACCCATTTGGGGCAAAGCCTGTAAAACCTTATGAATGATTCCTGGAAGTTCTATGTTTGAAAAAAATTAAAAATAACAGGAAAATCTAAGGGTTTTGTGCCTCTGGCCTTCCTCACTCCCTTCCAGTGCAAGCCCCCTCAGAGCCAAGGCCCCGCTCGGCTGGGACAGAGCATGCTGGGGGTGCCCGGAGTACCGGGGCCGGGCCCTCGGCTCTCTCCCCAGGGACGGGGCAGCCCCTTCCTCGTTCCTCCCAGGGGGCGAGGGGGGCAGGGGCAGCTTCTGTTCCTTTCTCAAGCCCACCTTTACTGTCCCCCAGCCCACCCCCATCACCGTCCCAAGTGGGAGGGGGAGGAATGGGGAAGATGGGCGGGCCCTAGGAGAGGGGGGCGTGGTTCACAAGGCAGGCCAAAGCCGGGAGGATAAAGGAGCGGACAGAAGCGTCCCCGGGAACCGGGGCGCCAGCGAGGGCCACCCTGCGAGGGGCAGGAGCGAGTGAGCTATAGCAAGGCTGGGGGCAGAGCAGCCACTACTAGAAGCCGAGGGCAGTCACAGTGAGGGTGAGGAAAGAACAAACACGGAAGGCAGAGGACAGGAGTGAAAGTTTGGTCGAGAGGGCCTGGTGGGGAGGGGGAGGGGGAGGGGGCATGAATGCTGAAATGCGGTCACCATGGCGACCTAGACACATTGTTCTCTCTGCCCCTCCGTGCCCCCAGACTTCCCGGGAACGGTGACCCCTCCCCGGGAGATCCTGAGCTGCAGTGGACAAGCCTGGCTTTACCTCCTCTGGGGAAGGAAGGGCTCCTGAGCTGGGCCAGACCCCGGGCACGGCGAGCTGCGAGGAGATGATGACTGTGCATTTTAGGGGGCTCAGAGGGCTCCTGGAGGGAGCGGGAATGGACGGGACGGGGGGAGGTCTCCCTTCCCCTCCCGCCTGCTCTGCTGTGGATGGGAGCGATGCTGAGGCTGACACGGGGACTCCTGCGCCGCGGGGCCAGGAGGGCGACGGCTGTCGGGCGGGCTCAGTCGGGGACCTCCGGGTGCATGGGCAGCCCGCTCTCGCCCCGCCTGTGGGTCTCCCAGAAGCCTTTCTCCAGCTGTTCCAGCTGCGGTCCCAGGGGGAGATGGATGTCCAGGTGCATGCGGAGGGTCTCGAGCCACTGTTCCAGCTTCACAAAAGATGGCCTGAGGAGCCGAGGGAAGGGAGACTCTGGGGGCACTTCCTCCCGTGCAGAGAGCGCCCCCTTCTGCCCCGGGACCGGCCCCTGCTGCTCCCGGGAACCCGGCCCTCCCTGGTTCTGCTGGCACGCCGCTCACCTCTTCTCAGGGTCGAGGTCACAGCAGCGCACGGTGATGGGGAAGAAACTCGGCGGGCAGTTGGGGGGACAGTACCGGTCCAGGAAGCCTCGGACGTTGAGACCGAAGTCCATGGTGCGGGGAAGGTAGTCGGGGTCGGCGTTCACGCGGCCGATGATCTACCAGGCAGAACGGCCAAAGTCCTGGAGGCGCCGCCAGGGCCCCGCCACGGCCACGGCGCCGGCATTTAATGTCCTCCTGGCCAAGCCAGGCCCGGCGGACAGGCCCCAGATATTCTGGTCTGCAGGACCAGACTCAGAGGGGGAGGGGCCTGGGGGCCCCACCACAGATATCTCTGACCTTAACGGGGAGACAGGGCGGAAGGAAGCTAGCGGGCAGGGGCGGGGGCGGGGGGGTGGACCTGGAGTCGGGAAGACGCCAGTAGGAATAGCTCCATCCTTGGGGCGTTCAGGGCCCCCTTCAGAACCTTCTGGCAAAGCCCTCTGGGCCAGGCCAGGAGACTTCGCCCCCTCCCCCCGCACCAGGGGAACCTACCTCACAGAGGACAATGCCAAAGGAAAACACGTCCACCTTCTCGTCATAGCTGTGCCCTGGTGAAGAGACGGAACGGTCACCCCGAACAGGGACACGGACTGTTAAGGGGCCTCCTCCTTCCTTTTTTTTAGGGCCCCCGTATATCATTTAATTCAACTCCTTTATTTTTTTAAGATTTTACATTTATCAGGGGGCCGCTAGGGGGCACAGTGGATGGAGAACCTGCCCTGAATTCAGGAGGACCCGAGTTCAAATCCGGCCTCAGACACTTAACACTTCCTGGTGTGTGACCCTGGGCAAGTCCCTTAACCCCAGCCTCAGGGGAAAAAATTAGAAAAACAGACTTTCCATTTATCTTTATGACTCGGAGTTCTGACCTTTTAAGATTTTCCCCTGGGGCAATTGGCTGGAGAAGAGAAGGCCCCTCACAGAGGAGGCAGCAGGCCCGGGCGGCCCCTCACAGAGGAGGCAGCAGGCCGGGGCGGCCCCTCACAGAGGAGGCAGCAGGCCCGGGCGGCCCCTCACAGAGGAGGCAGCAGGCCCGGGCGGCCCCTCACAGAGGAGGCAGCAGGCCCGGGCGGCCCCTCACAGAGGAGGCAGCAGGCCCGGGCGGCCCCTCACAGAGGAGGCAGCAGGCCCGGGCGGCCCCTCACAGAGGAGGCAGCAGGCCCGGGCGGCCCCTCACAGAGGAGGCAGCAGGCCCGGGCGGCCCCTCACAGAGGAGGCAGCAGGCCCGGGCGGCCCCTCACAGAGGAGGCAGCAGGCCCGGGCGGCCCCTCACAGAGGAGGCAGCAGGCCGGGGCGGCCCCTCACAGAGGAGGCAGCAGGCCCGGGCGGCCCCTCACAGAGGAGGCAGCAGGCCGGGGCGGCCCCTCACAGAGGAGGCAGCAGGCCCGGCCGGCCCCTCACAGAGGAGGCAGCAGGCCCGGGCGGCCCCTCACAGAGGAGGCAGCAGGCCCGGGCGGCCCCTCACAGAGGAGGCAGCAGGCCGGGGCGGCCCCTCACAGAGGAGGCAGCAGGCCCGGCCGGCCCCTCACAGAGGAGGCAGCAGGCCCGGGCGGCCCCTCACAGAGGAGGCAGCAGGCCCGGGCGGCCCCTCACAGAGGAGGCAGCAGGCCCGGGCGGCCCCTCACAGAGGAGGCAGCAGGCCCGGCCGGCCCCTCACAGAGGAGGCAGCAGGCCGGGGCGGCCCCTCACAGAGGAGGCAGCAGGCCCGGGCCGCCCCTCACAGAGGAGGCAGCAGGCCCGGCCGGCCCCTCACAGAGGAGGCAGCAGGCCGGGGCGGCCCCTCACAGAGGAGGCAGCAGGCCCGGGCGGCCCCTCTGGGGCCCAGGGAGGCAATGGGGGAGCTGGAGAGCCGCCGCTCACCATTGATCATCTCGGGCGCCATCCAGTAGGGGTTCCCCACCACGGTGTAGCGCTTCTTCCTGTCCGGCTTCTTCAGGCTCTGCAGCTGGTCGGGCTGGTTCTTCTCGTCCACCATGAGCCGCGCCAGCCCGAAGTCGGCCACCACGACATTTTTGTTCTGGGAGGTAACGAGGGGGGTCCATCGGCACCAGGTACAAACCCCGAGGGGGTTCAAAGTGGGGCTCGGCCCCTTCCGACTACGGGAGGAGCTGGCCCCGTGACCTGGAGGAGCTCCCACCCTAAAGGGCTCGCCCAGCCCCGAGCCCCCTCCCGCGGAGGCTCCATGGGCCTGTCTGTCCCTGGGCTCCGCCAGGGCTCATCCCTGCTGGGGAGGCCCCGACATTCAGGAGGGTATCTGGGGGCTCGTGGGGGCGGCGGCCAGTTCCACCTTCTGGGCCCTAACTGCAGGGAAGCCGTCTTCCACCGTCACTCCTGAGGTCTCCTTTCCTCAGCACGCCCACCTCTTCCTTCCCCTTTCTTCTTCTCCACCCGCCCAAACCCCGCGGAACTCAACTCCCATCTGCTCCGGGAGGCTCTGGCTCCCACCCATCTCCTCTCAGCCACCATTCGGGGCCGTCCCATGTTTGGGGCCCTGGGCTGGGACTTCCCGGAAGGCCGGGATCCTGCCCCCACAGCCACGTCCGGCTCAGGACTGGGCACACATGGAGGAGTCACCACTCCCACTGTGGAGATGGAGAAACTGAGACCTCGAGCAGCCAGTGACAGCCCAAGGTCACAGTGAGGCAGGAAACCAAACTTCGCCCCTTCTATTTCAGCCTATCACTGTTTCCATTCCCCCCCCAGCTACTATAAAATGTATTCTGAAGGTCATTTAGTGGGAAAGAGAATGGGAAAGACGGCTCTCCGGGGACTTGGCTAGCAGCGCGGCCCCCAAAGGAAGCTGGTGAAGGGGGGGAGGCTCGGCAGCTTCGGGATCCCCCTCGGGCACTGTCTGGGGAGGTCTGAAGCCAGGAGGACCCAGGTGTCTTGTTTGGGAAAGGGAAAGATAGAGACACAGAGGGAGTGAAAGGGAGGAAGAAGAGGGGGAGAGGAGAGGAGAAAGAGGGAGACAGAGAACAGAGACAGAGAGGAGAGAGCCCAAGAGAGACAGAGAGAGGGAAAGAGACAGAGAGATGGAGAGAGACAGAGACAGAGAGAGACAGAGACAGAGAAGAGAGAGAGACAGAGAGAGGGAAGAGAGAGGGAAAGAGACAGAGACAGAGAAGAAACAGAGACACACAGAGACAGAGAAGAGAGAGCCCAAGAGAGACATAGAGAAACAAAAAAAGAGACAGAGAGAAAGAGACAAAGAGACAGAAGAGAGACAGAGACAGGGAAAGGAGGGGAGAGAGACAGAGAGATGGAGGAAGAGAAAGAGAAATAAAGAGGAGTGAAGGGAAGAGAGCAAGAGAGAGGGACAGATAGAGGGGAAAGAGAGGAAGCTCCAGAAGGAGGAAGAGAGATGAGAGAGGGAAAAAGAAACCGAGTCTGCAGGCCAGATGAGGCCCCCCACGCCCGTGGCCCCCATCCTGACCGGGCCCGCTCTCCGCTGGCGTTGCCCTCACCTCTCGCACCAGGCAGTTGTGGGAATTCAGGTCTCTGTGGATGATGTTCATGGAGTGCAGATAGGCCTGTGTGGCAGAGGTGGGTGGCAGCTGGTTGGGCTGTGACCTCTCTCCTTTGACCTCTGCCCTTCCACTGCTCCCCACCCTTCCCACTCTCAGGGGCTCCACTGTGACCCTACCTTCTATCCCATTTCCTCCCCCCCAAACCCGGGGGAAGCTGCTGATAATCTCATGAAGGAATTTGTGGGTTCTCGGGAAATCTACATTCCCAGTGGAGAGCTTGGAGAGAGAATGTGGAGCCCAAGGGAGTGAATCCCTAACAGCAGAACTTCCAGGACTGGCATAGGGAGGGCCCCCGAGCAGCCCCCAGGCCCCGGACCCCCTCCCCCAGCCCTAGCCCTCCATCTTGTCCCCCCTCTTCTTTTGCTCCCCTTCTTTTACCATTCCAGAGGCGATGTCCTTGGCAAAGCTAACCCGCTGGCTCCACGGGTACTGGCTGTCCTGTGGGATAAAGAGGGGGTTGCCAGTGAGCTGGGCAGGGAGCGGGGGCATGAGCCCCAGACACTCCCCCTGGCCACAAGACAGGGGTCAGGGCCACAGAGATTGGGCATCGGGGCTCCCTCTGAACCGGCTTTGGGATCTTCGGGGGGTCCAGGCCTTAGTCTGGGAGTGAGCTGTCCCAGCTCCGCAATGGGGCCCACCTCCGGCTCGCTCATCCACGAGCCTGGCTCCTGCTCCGGCCGAGCTCTTCCTTTGGCCCTAACCTTTGCCCCACCCTGACCCCTTAACCCCTGCCCCAGAATGACCAACCTCCTCCTCTCATGGGTAAGCTCCTCATGCCCTGCCCGGTCCTGTTCCCATTTTTTGGACTTCAAAGTTAGGGCCGCGTGCTGAACCTTCCTTCCCCCGCTTCCCCCATCAGTTCTTTTTTTCTGTCTCTTTCTCCCCCCCCCATTAGGCAGGGACTGCCACTCTTTTTGCTTCCGCTTGCATTAGTTCAGCGTCTGCCACACAGCAACGGAGAAATACTCATTTCCTTTCTTTCTCATTTCTTCCCCAAGTTGACCCCTTGATTCTGGGCCCTTGACCTCAGAGTCTGACTGGATTTCAACCTCAGACAAAATGATCTTATCCCAGACACAGACCTGAGCTTGGCCCTGGTGCTGACCGCAGGCAGCTGTCTCACAAATGCTACTGGAGATGGAAGCGCCATTCACTCCCTGGCTGTCGCCCCCATCCCCACTGAGCACTGCCCCGAGACACACTCACCATGCTCTTGATGATGCCCCGGAGGGTGCCGCCCTTGATGTACTCGGTGATGAAATTCAGCCTCTTGTCTTTGTAGAGCACCCCGATGAACTTGAGCACATTGGGGTGCTCCAGACACCGCATGACCTTCACCTGAGGAGGGGACAAAGGGCCGGGAGTTGGGGAGCAGCAGTTGTGGCCCCAGAAGGGGAAGGCAGAGAGGAAAGCTTCCATCTCCTGCAGGCCCGTGGCCCCCCGTGGCCCCTGCACCCATTTCTCCGGCTTAACCTTCCTGTCGTCCACAGGCGCCGTAACTGGAGAAGGCAACGTGGTACATGAGAAAGAGAAAGGGATCCGGGGGTCCAGCTAAAATCCTGGCTCTGCCCTCAGGAACTGGACTTCCATGACCGTGGGCGAGTGACGGATGTCACCTCCCTGGGGTTCAGCCCCTCCTGGCTCTAAATGTGTGCCCCTTTGATCTGCTCGGGTGGAAGGGCTGAGCCCGTGACTCTTGGCCCCTGGCTCCTGGCCCAGTCTCAAGGCCTGAGCGCGCCGGCACATAGTAGGAGCTTCACGAGCACTTGGCTGAACGACAGCACATCTCCCCATCTCAGGACGAGGGCCCCCCCCCCAGTCAGAGCCATAAGCAGAGGCAGCCGGAGCCTGGGGAACCGCAGGCCTGGGGTCCGAGCAGCTAAAAGCATCTGCCCAGATGAGCCAGCTGGGACGGGAGGAGGGAGCCTCGGATAATATTAAGGCCCGAGCGGCCCCTTTGGGGAGGGTTGCTCCACGTTGGGCACTGGGAGCTTTCACGAAGTTCCTCCCCCAGGCTCGAGGATTCTTTCCTCAATTGGCTGTCGGGGTGAGTCAGCGCACCTCCCTCGGGGTTGCAGCTCTGTAGAGCAAGAGGGAAAGCAACATTCTGTTCTCGGGTTCCCAGGAGAGTGGGGGCCCTTGCTCGGGGAGCAGAGGCTGAGCCAAGCGGCGAGGCATGATGGCGGCCGTGAGGGGGCGGCCACGGAGCAGAACCGAGGGCAGAAAAGGCTAAGAGAGGAGCACGGCTCCCCCCCTCCTCCCCCCCCCACTTTCGAGGAGCCTCAGGAAGATGCTGCGGCCGAGTCACTTGTGTCTCTGGGTCTCGGTTTTCCCATCTATAAAATGAGGCGGCTGGGCTAGAGCTTGGCTTTTGGGGGCCTCATCCCCTATGGGCTGCAAAATTATGATTTATTACCAGGAAATGTTTGACTTGATACTATTTTATGTACCTATATACCGGGGGCCTTGTAAAAATTCCTGTCACAAAAGGAAGTTCTGAGTGAAAAAGCTTAAGCGGCCCTGGGCTCCAGGCCCTCCCGAGTACCCTCCTTCCTACCCGGGATCCCCGGGCTGTGAGAAGGCTCACTCTCCACCGGCCTGCCCCACCTCCACGCTGCCCTCCAGCCCCCTGGGAACAACAACTTGCCTGAACTCATTCTTCCACGAGAGCGTATTCCGCCCCATCAAACTCCTCCTTTCCGAGATTCTGAAGCCCCGGCTGCCACTGGATTAGCTCCATTCCCCATCCCGCTCTGCTGGGTCCCTTGTACCCCAACCCGATGACACTCCCCATCCCCCTCCTCCCCACCCTGTCCCCCTCAGGATCATGGCGTCCCTGGCCACTTTTCCCCCCACTGCGCTCGTAATAACCCTTCCCCCAACTCACAGGTCGCGGTGGGGAGGTTGGATAATCCCCGCCCCCATCGCCACTTCCAGATCCCTCCTCTACCATCACACGGAAGCCTCTCCTCCTTGGGGAGTCATTCAGTTCTCATTTCCTACCCAATCGAGAATCTCCCATGATCCCGGGGCTCTCTCCTCCCTCCCTCAATGCCTGGCTTCCAATGGCCCTTCTGCCCAATTCCTTTGGTGAATTTTCACTCAGCTCCTGCCTGCTAACCAGGAGTGTCCTCTCCTGGGCCCTCTTCCTTCCCTCTTGATACTATCTCATGCAGGGACTTCATCAGCTCCATGGGGTCAATCATTACCTCTTTGTAGCGTTGGAAAAGTTGAAGTGAATGGTACATCCAGCCCTAACCTCTCTCTTAACCTTCAATCTCCTATCCCCAAATGCCCCAGGCCCCCCTCCCCTTGCTCTGCTGGCTGCTTTCCCTGCCTCAAGCCTCTTTAGGCCATCCATCCTCCCTCATGGCTCCCAAAGAGATCTTCCAAAGTCCACGTCAGACCCGGCCCCTCCTTCCCCTCCCTCATTAATAGATTCCAGTGGTTCCCAATCCCTCTAAGAGAAGATATAACGTCCTCGTTTTGGTCAGGAAAGCCCTTTACCACCTGGCCCCTCTGACCCCTCTAACCAGCTGCCTTCTTGGATCTGGACTGGATTCCTCCCAAAAGGCAGCCCGTCTCCTGACTCGATACCGGCCCTTCTCGGCTTCCTTCTCCAAGGAGCCCGGGCCAGTTTCCCTCAACGCCAGTGTCTCCCCCGTTGCTGATCTCTGTTCTATCCTATGTACACATTTGCTTGTACGCAGTTACTCGTATAATTCCCCTTAGAATGTAAGCTCTTTGAGGGTGGGGATTATTTTTGCCTTTCTTTGCATCTCGTCTGATACACAGCAGTTACTTAATAAATAATTATTGCCTCCCATCAGTAGATTTTTCCCCCCAAACTAATGAGTAAAATGGCGGCACTGATTCTTTCCCCGTTTGGCTCTAAGGTCAGAGGTCACCTCTTTGTGATTCCCACTGGCTGTGAGACATTGGATAAGAGACTTTACCTCTTTATGAGCTGCTTCATCAAGGAGGAGCTGATTACTTTTAACTCTAAGTCTGTGACCTCAGGGTCCTCCCCTTATTGAGCCTCTAGATCATCTATAAATCAGATAACTGAGACTTGGAGTTTTTGGATTTTGGTTTTGAGGGGATAGTGGGGGAAAGTGGGAAGAAAGGAACACAAATCTGAAAATAAAATAAAATGAAATAAAAATAAATAAAAATAAAATTGAATTCAACAAATGAAAACATTTTTTTTTGAGGCTGGGGTTAAGTGACTTGCCCAGGGTCACACAGCTAGGACGTGTTAAGTGTCTGAGACCAGATTTGAACTCGGGTCCTCCTGAATTCAGGGCTGCGTGCTCTCTCCACTGCGCCCCCTAGCTGCCCCAACAAGTGAAAACTGAAACAAAAGCGAGGTTTGGCTAAAAGTGAAACTGATGCCAGTAAGGGTCTACAAAGTGCTCGGACCCCCCGCAGAGCCAGACTGACCTCTTTGAGAAACGTCCTCTGCGTCTCCTCGTCGAATCGGATGAGCTCCTTCATCACCATCACCTCGCCAGTCTCCCGGTGAGTCACCTGGGGAAATCACCAAGCGGGGGTTGGCCCGGAGGGAAAGCCTCAGAAGGCCCCGCTCCAACTCCTCCGGAGAGGAAGGAAGCTCAGCAGAAAAACCTTTTGAGTCACCACCAAGTAACCCAGGGGAACGTGGCATAAGCAGTGGAAGTGGAAGTTGATGATGACCTGTATAATCCAGTGGCACGGGGGAAAGAAAATTAGTCTGAGGTGCGAGACATATTTCAGTCCTTCATTCAGTCCATTCATTGAGCTAATAACTGCCTCTCTGAGTGTTACTTGGCTTATCTGTAAAGGGAAAGCTGTGGAGTACAGTAACCCAAATGGTCCTTCTAACACTATGATTTGATGCTATAAATGTAAGGGAGAAAGTTGAGGCGAGGGGGATGTTCAGGATATTCAGCAACTTTTTCACTTCTCCGGGTCTTCCCACCCACCCTGGGGCAAGTGAGAGCTCATACCTTGATGGCTTGTCCAAAGCAGCCCTTCCCCAGCACTTCCCCGTGAATGAGGTCAGAGGGCCGGAAGATGCGGTGGGTGCGGGAGACAATTCGGAGGGACTCAGAACGGCCCAGGTCCTTCCGCTGGGAGGCTGGGGAACCCAGGGAGCTGCCACAGGGTGACTTGTCAATGCTGCAGCTTCTCCTGTGGGCCCAGATAAGACAGACTTGTAGGATTAAGGTGGAGCTCTTCCACTCTCTACTTCCCACCTAGGTGGGTGGGGGTGGGCTAGAGCCTTCTTCTGCCTCAAGAACCACTTAGTTCTATCCTATAATAATCCTCTCCTACACTGCTTCATCCCTCCATGGCAGAGGCGTATTTAAGCTGCCCCTTGGCAAAATGATCAAATCACACAAGCCTGGGGCTCCCTTCTCCCTGTGGGGCGGCTCCCTCACTTACCTAAGGCATCAGCAGTCTCATGTTTCCGATCTCATTTTATTAAACCCCGTTCCTCATGCTTAGGGGGCACTCCATGTGCAGAGCTGTCTGAATCTGCACTTGAGTGCTAACTGGGTAATGCAAGCACGGGATATTTCATGTGTCCTAGCAAAGTGCCATGCATTCAGCAGGTGTTTAATAAATGTACATTAACTGTCTAGTGTAAGAGAAAAATGGAGGACAAGGAGCCTTCCAGATCCTGCTGAATTCACACCAAGTGAAGGGAAGACCATGTCTTCAGGGGTCTACTTTTCTTTTCTTTTTTTTTTTTTTTTTTTGAGGCTGGGGTTAAGTGACTTGCCCAGGGCCACACAGCTAGGAAGTGTTAAGTGTCTGAGACTAGATTTGAACTCGGGTCCTCCTGAATTCAAGGCTGGTGCTCTATCCACTGCGCCACCTAGCTGCCCCCTAGGGGTCTACTTTTCAAAGGGTTTTAGCCAAACACACAGGAATGAAGGGCTAGTGAGGTAATTACCCTCAATTCTAGTCAGAGGATTTGCTAATTGTCAGCAGAGGGAGCTGTACAAAAACAATTTTCTCTTCAATAGGAGCCTATGGTTTCTTCTCAAATTGGGAAATGGCCAGAAAAGGGAATAGTGGGAGAAGGTGGCCCTTGCCCGACACGCCAGAGCACAGGGGTATATCCTGGAGATGACTTACAGGACAGGTCTCTGCCGGACAGGCCCCCCTGCTTCTGTGGTGGGTGTTCGGGCTGGGGAACACAGTGGGCTTCGAAGATCTGCCAGAGGGCTGGCCTCTGGAGCTGTGCCATGAGCCAGGACATCATGGGGGTCATGCTCAATGGTCAACTGGAGAAGGCGGCTGGTCTCCTGGATCAGCAGGTCGATCTGCAGGGAACAAGCATGGACACACATGAGCGAGAGGGTCCAAAACCCTTCAGCCTCTCCTGCCCCCTTTAGCCCGTCCACCCACCCACCTCTCACTGTGGGGATTACCTCATCTAAAGGGACGTTCCGGATGGGAGTACCATTGATTTCTAGGATCCTATCTCCAATGTGGATGGAGTTCTTCACGTCTGGGCTGATACAATCTGGGTCCACTCTACAGGGCACAGAATAGAAAGAGTTGGAGACCAGCGGCTGCCACGTAATCATGGCATGTTATTATGGGGAGAGACCATAAGAATCATGCACCAAGTCCTGCAGTTAGCAGAGGAGGGAACCATCATTAGAGGGCAATAAAAGCCTGGACGCAAACCTTAGCTGCCGGCAAAAGCCGAACCACGTGCACCAACAACTAGATGGGTAGCAGCCAGGTTCAGGACCCACCAGGAGTCCTGGCAACCAGACCACTGCCAAATCCACTGGGGGATCCTTGTCTCTTAGTACCCAGAAGAAGGATTCCGCCTATTCCCCTCAGCCCCTGAAAAGAAGGAGCAGGAGCAGAAAGACTTAGCAGTGTTTTCATTTCCAATTGGTAGGGCCTGGGCCTGCAGAGAGGAAGAGTAAAGTGTCCTAACTGCCAATTAGTGTTATCCCTTGCCCAATTAGGGCCAGCTGGAAGGTCTTAGAGGCTCCCTTGTTCAGCCCTCTCATTTTACAGATGGAGAAACTGAGGCCCATAGAGGGGGAATGATTTGTCCATCCAGGGCTCTGACTGCAAACCTCACATTTTCTCTGCTCAATCATGCTTCCAGTTAATTTTAAAGAGATTCATTCATGGAGAAGACTGAGGAGCCACGGCACGGGAAGGGAAGAGGGTAAGAAGAAGGGTCCCATTCCATGAAGCTCCTTCCCCAAACTCAGAGCAGTTGGGGTGTCTGACAGCAGGCTCTGCTTCCTTCCTGTTGGGCCTTGGCTTAGAGACTCACACATGTACATGGTGTCTCCCCACTAGAATGTCAGCTTCTCGAGGGCAGGCAAGTTTTGCCCTCTGTCCTTGTCTCTCCAGTGTCCTGCCCGGAGCAGGTAGTTAATAAAAGTGTCTTTTTGGGGATGGGGAATGCTCATTGATGAGCTTGGGAGTATCGAGATGGGCCAAGGGTGAGCAAGACTCTTGGGTTGCCCGCTCCAGGGTTACACGATTGGGTTTCAAAGCTTCCTGCCCCTTCCCAGCTTGCATCTGTGTCTCCCCTCCAGTGATGGGAAGCTCAGTACTTTCAGAAGTGCCTAAATCCACTGCTGGATAGTTCTCACAATCCATACATGAAGGATATACATGTCTGGTTCCCTAGAGTCAGTGTTCAAATCCAGCCTAACTAGCTGTGTGACCTTAAGAAATATCCCTTAATTTCCATCTGCCTCAGTTTCACCAGTTGTAAAATTTTTAATAGCATCTATCTCCCAAATGATATGTTTGTAAAGTACTTAGCACTGTGCCTGGTACACTGTAGATATTTAATAAATATTCATCATTATATTATCTTCATCACTTTTTCAGCAATTGAACCAAAATCTTACTCTCTAAAACTTCCACCTCTCCCTCCCAGGTCCGTCGTCAGGGGATACGCAGGCCAAGTCCGATGCTGTTCCAGATCACAGATCACAGTCCTCCTGGCATTTATCCTTCCCCACTCCCATCTGTCCCTCCTCACATCTTCTCTTCTCCAGTCTAAACATCCTCATTTCCTTCAACCAATGGCACAGTTTCCAGACCTGGCAACCATTCTAGCTGTCTTCGTCTGGACAGCCTCCAATTTGGAAGTGTCTGTGCCCAGAAATGGAGATGCTAGCCCAGGTTAGAAGGCTGTTTCTTGCTCTGGAGCGTGATGGGGCAGCATCGAGACAGCCTGAGCTTCTAGGAATCACGAGCTCATGCTTCCACCGGACAGACTGTTCAGACTGCCCGTGGTGTCTGGAGCTCAGCCCTGGACACCGCAGGTTAATGCGGACGATGATGAAGTGGACCGTGTCCAGAGGAAGACAGCCAGCAAGATCAAGGGCCTTATGGGGAAGGGAGGAGGAAATGGAAATGTTTTGCCTGGGGAAGAGAAGGCTCAGGGGGAACGTGATCCTTCAAGATCTGAATGACTGTCACAAGGACAAAGGAGTTCCGTTTGACCTCAGAAGAACCAAAGTAATGAGCTGGAAGGGGCATTTGGGCTTCACGTTGGCAAACACTGCTTAATGATGAGAGCTGTTCCAAAGTGGAGATGTCTGCCTGGGAAGGTGGTGAGCGCCCCGTCAGATCCTGGATGATCAGGTATGGGGGTGTGAGTGCATATCCTTGGTTAGTCATGGACTGGTCCACCATGGCCAATGACATTCGTTCCAACCCTCAAACTCTGCAGTTCCGTGAGCCTGTGACTTTGCCCCATATTCCCTGAAAGAACTAAGGCCCCAAGGCCTTAGTTTTTGGGGCTGATCTTGGGGCTTTGCCTTCTTCCCCAACACTTAGCCTGAATCTCCTAGCTGGAGTTCACAAGGACTCCTTACCCATATTTTCAAAATCCCCAGTCCCAGGGCCAGCTCCGAAGTAAAAACCACATGAGTTGCACCTAAAGGGTGATCCACCTTCACCCTCCCACCTCCTGAGGAGACCCTAAGAGGGATGCTCACCCCCGAACGCGAACAGTATGGGAGTGCTCAGAGCCACCGCCATGCTGGCCGTAGGGTGGGTCGATGGACACAGAGAGCCCTCGTTTGCCATCAGCGGAGGCTGGGATGGACACCAGGGTGACCGTATGCGGGAGGCGGGACCCCGGTGAGTCAGGCAGGATCTGCTCGATGACCGGAGTCACTACCATTTGGTAATAGCAATGCCCGCTGTTGAGGGCAAGAAAGAGGAGGAAAGCCAGAGATCAGACAAAAGGAGAAAAAAAGGAGTCAAATGGGCCCTAATTAGTCTCAGCCCCCCAGCCTGTGTCATATGTGACAGTTGGAAGGGCCCCTAACGACTGGCCAATCCACTGTTCTGGGGACAAATTGTTATGGACAGAAAAGAAACGTCATTAGGATAATTATATAACTTTTAAACTCTACAAATAACCGATTGCTTTTCCTCCCAATCTCAGATTTCCTCTTTTTCCTCATTTCTAGGGCTCCATTTCTTGGCCTAACTCCTTTCCCTCAAGTTCTAGTGCCCGCCCTCCTCCCACACTACTTTGTGCACACCAGTATACATTTCTTCACTTTGTAACTGATACTGTCCATATTTTCAGGGGGAGTTGTCTCCCACATTGGAAAGTAATACTCCCTTTGTGAGTAGAAATTGCTCCATTTTTTATATTTGTGTCTCCACAAATATATTTTTTATATTTTCAATGTTTATATTTGTGTTGCCTGGCTTAATAAATGCTAGTTGATTGACTGACTGAGGGCTCTGGAAGACTCTCAATGGTGAGGACAGAGTTGTAGAAGATTAACTATTTTACGAGTCTGCCTTAGCTTGGGAAACAATAATCTAGTTTGGAGTTTCCCAGTTCACAGAGAGGGGAAACTGAGACCCAAAGAATGACGTGTTCCATGACATAAGGGGGATTAATTTTTTTTTTTAGCAAAGCCAGGGCTAGGACCCAGGGCCATCTGTCTTGGTCACTGGCCGGGCTTAAACTCACCAGTAGAGCTTGGATCGTTCCACCAGGGCATAGGTGTCCCCGTCCCCAATGAAAGCCCCACATGTGAGGCAGATGAAGCATTCGGGATGGTACTTCTGGTCTCCTGCCACCTGGACACACAGGGAGAAAGGCCAGAATTTGGAATGCGCCTTTCTTGCTCAAGATGGGTATGGTCTGGGCCTCTATACTTTTGTCCAAACCAGGAGCCTCCATATTTTCCAGATTCCTGCCAATCACGGATTCAATGACTCAACTGAATTCATTCCTCCATACGTCCATTCATCCACCCATCCATCCATCATCCATCATTCATCTAATCCTCCATCGGCTCAACTATCGATCATCCTACATTCATCATCCATCTACTCAACTGTTCATCCAAACATCCATCTATCCATCCATCCACACATCCATTCATTCAGACAAACTCAAGCTACAATCCATCCGTGCAATCAGCCATCTACTCTATTCATCCAAACTTCACCATCCATTCTTCCAAACATCCATCTATCCATCCATCCATTCATTCAGATAAACTCAATCTACAATCCATCCATGCAATCAGCCATCTACTCCTCTATTCATCCAAACGTCACCATCCATCCATGCTTCCAAACATCCATATACTCATCTATTCATTCATACTGCATCATTTGTCCATTTACCATCCATCTGTCCAATCATCCATCTGCTCATCTACCCTACAGACTCATTAAGCAGTCACCACGTGCAGAATGCTGTTGGGCACTAAAGGGGGTACAAAGTTCATGGGTCACAAGGCCCCCCAACAGAGGCCGAGAGCTCTGAGAAGGTCGAGTCAGACTTAGCCTGGCTCCTCGGAGATCAGATATTCTGGAAGGTGAACTGCGGACACAAAGGACTTGATCACAGGCCAGAGCAGGATCGAGCGTGGACAAGAGGTGGAGCGTGTGCTGGAAATAGGGAGAGGAATCCAGGGGGAAAACAGCTCCCACGTGTGTGTGTGTGTGTATGTGTGTGTATGTGTGTGTGTATGTGTGTGTGTGTGTGTGTGTGTGTGTGTGTGTGTGTGTGTGTGCGCGCACACTCACCATGACCAGCCCTTTGGTGATCTGCTCAGAGCAGCCATGGCAGGATTCGCCGTAGCGGGCCCAGTAGTCCTTCTTACAGTACAGCTGCCCATCCTTTTCATAGTACTGGTGGGAGAGGGAGGCGCCGCACTCACAGCACCTGGGCCGGAGACAAGAAGGAAGCTGGGTGGGCACTCTGCTCCTGCCCACGGGGACCCCGCCCCTGCCCGGGGACCCTGGCAGCTCCACAGCCTGAGCCTCCAGGAAGAACCGCTGGCCCCTTCAGGTCCATCAGCACGGGCAGGGAGCCCTCCTAATCTACAGCAGCACAGCACGGGGCAGGGACACTTCAAAGGCCTTGGGGCCGGAGTGCGTCTGGGAGAGCTAGATGCCGGCGCTAGATGCCGGCACCACAGAATTCAGTGCTGGAGGGATCGAAGAGAATCTGAGTCCTCTGACCCTTTGGTCCTGAGATTCTGAGCTCATTCTACGAAGGGGGTTTGGGGGAAGTGGAGACCAAGGAGGCCGGCCTGTCCCTGATCTGTAACCGAGACTCGGACACTGCAGGATGTGCCCGAGATCTGCCAGGGCTGCCGGGAGCCTCTGACCCCCAGTCCCGGGCTCTCTGCCCCGCTCTGTTTTCTAGTAGGCTTTGGAAACGCGGGAGACTTTAGAGACCCGCTGCAAGAGGCTCCCAGGCTTACTTTTAAAAACCACGGGTTCTGGATTTAAAAATCAACGAGGATCCTGGATTTCAATAGTTTCCTTTGTGATGCTCTGGATTTGATTTCCAGGCATCTCAGACCTGAGCAGACTGGAGTTTTTGGGGTGTGTTTTTGGCAGACAGACAAACAGGCAGATTAGAGCAGCCTCTGGCGGTCTCCGCATGTAGCAGACAAAGAAACTGAGTCTGAGACCAAGTGGGGGGGGGTTCCTCTCGGGCCCTCGGGAGAGGCTGGGGGGTGCTCCTGAGGGCAGAGGCCCCGAGCTCCCCAGCGCAAGTGGGACAGCACAGTCCAAACCTTCACAAGGGCTGGGGAAACTGAGGCCCGGGAAGGCTGCCACAGCCGGGGCGGGGCTCACACCGCCAGCTGTTCTTTTAAAATCTGCGGTTAAGTCCCTGCTGGGAGACCTGGGCTAGATGGGCCCGAGGCCGGGCCGAAGCCTGGCCCATGACGTCACTGGCCCGGCCCCCGCAACTTGAGCTCCCCCCTCCTGAGTGTGGACCCCGGGGGGGGGGGGGGGAGGGGGGACAGAAAGGGGAGATCTGGCAGGGGGAGGGGGGAAGAAGAGGGACAGAAAGGGGAGAGCCGCTGCCCAACAGGAAGGAAGGAGGACTAGGAGGGAGAAAAGGCGGGGGACGGCGGAGGGACTGCGGCACCGGAGCCGCGGTCTCTTTAAGAGGCGCCCGGCCAGTTCCTCATTGTCTGGGAGCTGAAGCGCCTCCTGCTCCCTCCCCTCCCCCCAAAGAGCCCGGGAGACCGGGAAGGAGCTGCCGCAGTCCGGGCTGCAGATGGGGCTCCGGAGGGGGGAGGGGCGGGGGCGGGGCAGAGGAGGCACCAGCCCTGCATTGTAAGGCGTGCAGCGGAGCAGAAAGGAGGTGCCAGAGCCCTCAGCAGGGAAGCCGATGGTGGGGAGGGCAGGTGGTGGAGAGAATAACCCGGGTGTGCTGGGGGGAGGGGGCTGCGCACTGGGGGAGGGGCCGAGAAGAAACGTGGCTTTCTGGAGTCCCCGCTGCTCCGGTGCCATGATGTCATCCCGGAGCTCAGTGGTGAACTTGAACCCAGACGGGCTGGCCTGGCCAATGGCGGCCCGTGAGGGGGCGGGGCGGGGGCGGGGCTCAGCAGCTCCATTAACTCCCCACCGCATCTCTAGGGGAGCTGGCTCGGCCCAGCCGCACAAACCGGCCTCTGTGCTCCCCCTCCTGGGCTGCTCCGGGGGTGGGGGGCTGGAGGACGGGACCAGGGGTCTGAGCGCCCCGCCCCATCCCGCCCGGTACTCGGCCCCCCTCACTGCCGGGGGCTTTCTTAGAAATGCAGGGCGCCCAGAAGCCCCGCCCCCGGCCCGCCCCCTCAGAATCTAATCTTAGAAGTCTGTCATCGAGTTCCCCGGTCCGGTGACGTCAGGGCCTCCTGCCCCAGACGCGGGACATCCTGAGAGATGGGATGGGAAACACCCCCGTGCTCAGCAGGCGGCCCCTCCGTTACCGAACATCCCCCGGACCGCCCGAGCCTCCCCCTCCCCCTCGGAGAGAGACTCGGGCCCAAACGGAAGTGACCGGCGAGAGGATTGTCTCCGCGGCCCCTGGGAGACGGGCTGGGCTAACCCGGGCCGCCCTGTCCTCCCTCCCCCTGCACGCCCCCCTCCAAGCCCTTCCTCCGCTTGACCCTCTCCCTTGACTCACGGAGCGCCCTGAGCTCGGACCCCGTCCTGTCTCTGGACACTGTGGCAGCCTCCCGCCGGCCTCCCCCGACTCCGGCCGTTTCCCAACGTATCTTTTCCACCTGATCGCTCCCTGGATTCACACCCACAGCCCGGGCCCCCTCCTGGGACGGCAGCCTCTCCCTTTCCCAAGTTATCTTTTCCAGGCCCCGCCGCTGGCCCGCTCAGACGCTCCGGACCCGGGATCTAAGACAAGCCGCTCTGGCGGCCCGGCCCTCCCCCGGCCGCCCGCTCCTGCGCCCCCACTGGTCCCGTCCCTCCTCTCCCCGCCTGGGTCCCCCTTTCCCCAGAAGCCCTTGGTTCTCCTGAAGACTGGGCTCGTTTTTCAGGACTCCCCCAGAAAGTTCTCTCATCGCCAAAAAGAAAAAGAAGCATTTTCTTATCTAAGTTCTGGCTGCTTCCTCTGAGTGCAAACTCCTCGAGGGACGAGGCCGGTTCATTTTTAAACAATGACATCCCAAAGGGCAGCACGACAACCGGCAAACAAGCGGTGCTTAATAGAGGCTCGCGGAGCCGGACTGACTTGTCCCCCCAGTGACACAGCGCGGAGAGGCTCCCAACAGGCCCGGGGTGGTAGGGACAAGGAGGGCGGCTGACGGGAGACCCTTTCCTGCCTCTGAGGGGACGGCACTCGGGCTCCCTCCCCTCCCTCCAGGGGAATATGGCGCTTCCACAGAAAGGGAGCTGGGGGGAGGCTAATTAGGAGAAGCAGCAGCTGTGAGGCTGGCCCTGCCCCGGTGGGAGAGCGGCCGGAGGATGCCAGATGCTTTCTGCTCAGCAGCCGAGGACTGGGCCAGGCCTGCCAGGTAACTTTGGCCAAGAATAACCAGCGAGCCCCGGCAGGAGGGGAGGGCAGAGGTCAGGAGCACTCAGGCCCTGGGCCAGGGAGGTGCCGAAGTCACCGGCCTCCCGGATCAGCCTCGAACGGCAAGGGTCCAGCTCGGCTAATTCCTGCTCAGTGATCCTTCCCTTCCTGGAGACTCCATAAAACGAAGGGGCAAAGCAAGGCTGAGATAAACCACAAGATGCAATATAATCATAAATAATACCAGGTGAAAAATCTCTTCTCCTCTAACCTAGAATGGAGGCTGGGCTGGAGGCTGAGCCCGGCCCAGGCTTATTCACGGCCCATGGAGAAGCTCGGACTCAGATACGGGCGGCTCTCCGGCAGTACCCAGGCCTTCTCTGAGAGCAGACGGAAGCTCCCGGCCAGGCCAGCCATCCCCTAGGCCAGGCCGTCCCTCGGGCAGCACTAACCTCACCTGCCCCACCCTTCATTTGAGGGATGCCGGATGCCCAGTTTGGGGCTGGAAGACCCTCTGAGACCACGAAGCCCGGAGCCGAGGGGGTGCCCTTTGGCAGCAGCCCGAGGAAGCCCCTGACCCTCATTTATAGACAAAATAAAATGTATAGAATGATAGAAGAAACTAACCACGGGACATACGGTTCTCACAATATTCTTTTAGAAAAGTTCCCAGAGCACAGTAAGGAGCCCTGGTCTAGGCCAGCCCGTCCATTTGGCAGAAAAGGGACTGAGTGTCTGAAGCAGGACTTCTGTCCAGGATGATGGGGGCGGGGGGTGGATCCACCACTCAGACAGAGGGAGGGGGAGTGGAGCTCTGGGAGGGAGAGAGGCCTAGAAGGCCGACAAGCGCTCCATGCCATGTTTCGGTTCTCTGAGGCTTCCCAGACTTCCCCCCTCCCTCTGCCACAGCCCTGGGGGGGCTAGGGAAGGCCCTCAGGCTCCTCGGGTGAAGAAGCCCCACGGCCGAGCCCCTCTCCCAAGGGGGAAAAGGGTCTGTGGCGGTGACTTACTTGGCCCTGGCGAGGAAGTAGCGTCTCCTGAGCGTGGAGGCCAGCATCCCCGGTAGCTGTGGCCTCTGGGGGTATCAGACCGAAGAGGAAGCTGGGTCTCCAGCTCCGCCTCCAGCCCCAGTCTATGAACCTAGAAACCAGGCACTCAGGGGTGGGGCCAGTGGGGCTGCAGGCTCGGAAGGCCCAGAGACAGGGAGAAAATGTGGGGAGGGAGGGAGCCTTCCCTCCTCCCAGCTTTCCAATGGGAAAAGTGCCTACAGGCTCCTGATTCAGAGAAGGGGGTGTGTGTGGGGGGGTCCCTCTGGACCTCACTTCTCACCAATCCCTGTCTTCAGGACACCCTAAGATCTAGGACAAACCGCTCTGATTGAGGGACCTCAAGGCCACAGAGGCCAAGCGCCTCATGCTACAGATGAGAAAACTGAGGCAGGTTCCCAGTCCTAGGACACTTTGAGGTCCTCCCCCCTGCATCATGGCTTCAGGGCCCACCCCCTGCATGACTAAGGAAACTGAGGCCCTGAGAAAGAAGCTAAGTGGTCCCCGGTCTCCTGGGGAGGGTTACAGAACACAACTGGAAGGGAGCTTAGAGGCCAATTCGTCCCCCTCATGTTACACCCAAGGAAACTGAGGTCCAGAGAGGGTAAACAGTCAGTATGGAAATTCAATCCATTATTTTGTTAATTACTATTGTATAATTTATTACTAATCAATTTGTGAAATCTAATTTATTGTTATTAAGTTGAAATTCAATAAAATGGAAGGAAAGAGTATCCCACGATCATTTAATGCTGAGAAATGTGGCTTTAGTGTAGTGATCAATAACAATAATTCCTGAGCAGGATTCAGGGCAGTGGGACTGGCCCTTGCTGGGGGAGGGGGCTTCATAGATACAAGATTCCCAGGGGCCTTGAAGACCACTGAATCCACTGCATCTCTCATTTACAAGCCAGGGAGCCAAGGCCCAGAGACGGCCCAAGTGGAGAAGTGAGGGGCCTGAGGACCAGGGTTCAAATTCTGCCTCTGATGGTTACTTTTTGGGAACTTTAGGAAAGCCCCTTTTGCCCTTTGTGCCTTAGCCTCCCTCCTCTTTAAAATGAAGGGACTGGAAGAAATGCTCTCTGGGGTCCTTTCCCGCCCTGTGGTCTGCATGTCACCCAGAGCTCGGCCCTGTGGATCCAGTTCCAGGGGTGCCAGGAGGCCGGGAGGAGTGGCCCAGAAATGAGTGGCTCAGGGAGACTCTCAGGCCCAAGTCCTCCTGAGACCCTTGTTGAGACTGTATGTGTGCCAGGCCCTCCAGAAGTGCTCCTAGCCCAGGTGGGCATGACACAGAGATACAGGCAGCCGAGAAGGTGGTCAGGACGCTCCCGAGTGCCTGGCACTGGGCGCCGGCCCATCCCTGTCACAAGGCCCACAGCACCCTAGAGCTGGAAGGGGCGTGAGCTCTCGGGGGCAGCTTCTGCTTTTGGAGAGATGAATATCGAGAGCCGTTTTCTCAGCACCCCCAGCATGGTCCAGGGGCAAGAGTAGTTTGACCCTCCCCCATGGGACAGCTCTGGGACACGGCCTCCTCCTCTGTGAACTAAGGTGGCCTCTAAGCTCCCTTCCAGGGGTCAGTCTGCTATCCTGTGTAGACAGAGCTCCGCTAACTTGCTCCAGGACACACAGAGGGACAATAAGACCCAGATCTCCCGGCCAGTTCCCGGCTTTGTCACCGAGGCAGGGTCATTCTGAATTCACCTCCGCTGTCCTCTCTATCTCCTTCCACTTTGTCCGTTAGACCTGGGGCTCTCAGCCGGGGGTCTGTGAACTTGTTTTTAGCAATACTCTGATAACTGGTTCAATATCAGGAATGTCCCTGGGCTTTTATTCAGTGCGTGTGAGAAGAGGATTCTGGGAAGGAGCTGGGCGATTCGCCAGACTCTGCCACAGAGGCTGCAGACACCCAAACAGTGAGAGCCCCTGACTAAAGGACAGTTCCTGGGACGCTGGGGCTGATGGTGGGGAAGGACCTGGCCAGCCTTCTTGCCTCCGAATCCAGCCTCCTTTCTAAACGGCTCTGACTGCTTTAGACGTTTTACTTGGGGTCTCTGTTTAGTCACTGAGGTGCATTCTGAGGTTGGGGATGACCAGCTGACAGACCTCTAAGACAGAGGGCTTGAATTCAGGTCTTGCCTCTGGCCCATTTTGGGTCGGACACACCATTTTCCAGGCAACTTCCTAAGACTGTAAACTGCCAAACGGGGATCGGGGTCGGCCTGGTGGAGGGAGCTCCCATATCAGAGCAATCTCAGGTGTGGTCATTTCTGAGCTGGGCTGGGGGGCTGGGCCCTAACAAGGCCCAGGAGAATGCCGTCCCTCCCTCTTCCCCTCTCCTCGCCCTTGTTCTGCCCCACCAGCCCTACCTGAAGCAGTCAGAATGCCAGTCAGCATTCAGGGCCTGGAGGTACTGCCCATCATAGATGCTCTGGCCACAGCTTGAACACACGGGCAGGTCACTTCCTGTAAAGGGGGAGCAGATGGGGGAGAAGGGGGACAGTGAGTAAGAGACAGCTTGGCACGGTGCCCGCCCCTCCCCCTCCCATGCCAGGCTGGGGCCGAGCGGGACCCTTCCCTAGGCCATCTGGACCTGGCGTTCAGAGAGGATTAGTCGTGCGGGGGGGAAGGGAAAGGCCTGAAGGGCCTACTCCATGGCAGACAAAACCAGCCCAGGTCCTGCCCTCAAGGCTTATGGTTCAACTTGAGACCAGAAGGAAGGATGACAAGGGTGGGGATTCTGCCATTCTCCCTTCCTGGCCCATCCATTCCCAGAGGAGCCAGCGTTTGGTGCCCTATGCCTCTGGGCACGGCCTCCTCAGAGTCCCCTGGAAGGGGAGACTCTGGAATCACAGAGCATGGTGGGCTGGGGGGGATCTGTCTCTGGGCCTCAGTTTTTCCTACATAACTTCTACGTAGTGTAGGACGGGCCGGCCTCCGGCTCCCCCCCCCCCCCTCGAGCTCTCTGAGCCCATGACTGATGTCCAGACTATGGGAAAGGAGCCAGAGGCCCAGGGTACCAAGAGGCCGGGGTGTCCCTGGCCCCGAGTGCGGGCCCGTCGTTCCAGCTGAGCCAGGACGAGGGGATGGGAGGAAAGAGTGACAAGGACCCTGGAGCTCAGAGGAGGAGAAGCGGGGAAAAGGGGCACCGGGGTCTCCTCCTGCTTAGTCATCCCTCCGGCTCTCCCGGAGCTAGCCACAGCCCGGAGACGGTGGAGCCTCGGGGATCAACGGGCCGATTCCCTAACATCACCGAGAGGGAAGCTGCGGTCCGAGGAGGAAATAATAACTGACGTTTAGGATTATGGGCCCTCGGGACCCTTTTTAAACATTCATTCTCTCTCTGGACCGCACAACAGCCCTCAGGAGACAGAACAAGCACTAGTTCTCCCATTTCGGGGATGAAGAAACTGAGACCCGGAGAGGAAGCGATTTTCTCAGCGCCCCCGCGTGGCCCCACCCCCGCTTTCCCAGCACACATGATGATGTGAGCGAGAGCCAGGGCGCTCCTTCAGCCCACTTGAGGACCCCCACCTTCCTCCCGCCTGTTTGGAGAAGCTGGGAAGGTGGAAATAATCTGGATGCCTTGAGGCTACCCTGGATGTGGCTGGGGGGGGGCCATAGATGGCAAGGGAGTGGGGGCACGGGGAGGAAGTTGTCCCTGGATTACCCCTGCCTGGGAGAGCAGGCCCGGCGGGCTGGGGCCCTTTTAGAGCTCTCACAGGTGAGCCCTGGCCCGTCACCCGCGGCCACATGGCCACGAAGGCCCCCTACAGTGGGAGGACCAGAACAGCCCTTTGCTGTCCCCGGCAGTCTCCTCGCCCTCCCCCTCCCGACAGGGGGCCGGAGCCCTCCATCCCGAGAGGTCCCAGGGGGTGCCAGGGTCTCTCGGCCCCTCCAGAGCCGGCTTTGATGCGAGGAAAGCAAGGCCCCCTGGAGGTCGGGGGGAGGGGGCCCAGAAAGGGGAAGCCAGGGATGCCCCGACGTCATGGCCTGCTCGGTCCAATCCCCCCCAGGCGACATTCTGCCTGCCAACTGCGGCACAGGAGACCTGGGGCCTCTGACTCTGCCCCTCCATTTTTAGAGGCGGAAACTGAGGCCCAGAGAGGCGGAAAGTGGGGGCCAGGAGTCCCCCCCCTCGCCGGCTCCCTCCTCCTCTGGGGGCCTCCCCGGAGGCAGGTTGGGGCCCAGGACTGAGAGTGAGGGCCCGGCTGTCCTGGGGAGCCAAAAAGTGCCCCGGGGGGAGGAGGGGGGACTCTGGGGCAGCAGTCAGGGGAGGCCGGTGGCAGACCACCCAGGAGAGCCGCTCAGCGGAGGGAGGGGGAGGGGGGCAGCCTGGCTGAGTCTAGCTGTGGGCATCTGGTCTGATGGCCTCAATGTAGAACAGGCTCAGGATGGGTGGGGGATGGGAGGGAGGGAGGGAGGCGAGGGGAGCAGGAAAGAACAGGGGCAGCTCCAGGAGATGGGACCATGGGGTGGAGGGAGGCAAGGGGGGGTACTGAGGACAGCCGGGGAAACTGAGGTAAAGGCGGCGGGGAGGTTCAGGGCCTTCCGGGTTTGGAGACCATCCAGCCAGGTTCTCCAATTTACAGATAAAGAAACTGAGGCTCGGCCAGGTCAAGGTCCAAGGTCACACAGGCTGATGGGATTCGAACTCCGGCTCCTGAACAAGAGGCAGCGCGGCTGCGGGGAGCACCAGGCCGGGGCTGCGGGGAGCACGGGGCCGGGGCTGCGGGGAGCACGGGGCCGGGGCTGGGGGAGTACCGGGACGCGGCTGCGGGGAGCACGGGGCCGGGGCTGGGGGAGCACCGGGACTGGCTGGCAGGGCCAGGCTCCAGCTGCCGCTTTGCCGCCTCCCCCCGGGGCGACCTTGAGCCTGAGCCCGCTTTTCCCTCTGCAGAGCGGAGCGGACTGCGGGATCCTGCCCCGGGCTCTGAATCCCCCTTTGGGGGAGGGGAGTGGGGGACAAGTTGGGGCGCCGGAGCCGGGGTCACCCGGGCGGAGAGGGATGGGGATGAGGAGGGGCGGGGGGCCGGCGCCGGAGGACGCCGCGGGAGGCGGGGCGGGGAGGGCCCGAGCCCCGGCCGAGCCGCGCACACTCCCGCACTCTCCCGCACTCTCCGGCACCCTTGCACGCGCGCTCACCTTCCTCCTCTCCCATACGTTCTTCCCTCCAGGTGCAGCAGAGGAGCATCAACCTCATGCATTCGGCGGGGCCGGGGCCGGGGCCGGGGCCGGGGCCGGGCCGGGCCGGGCGCCCAGCGCCGCAGCCACCAGCCCCGGGCCGGGCCGGGGGCGAGAGCCGGAGGGCGGGGTGGGGCTCCGGGCGCCCCGCGGGCCGGGCCGGGCTGGGCGCGCCGCCGCTGCGGGGGCTGCTGCTGCTGCTGCAGAGTCGCCGGGGCCGCCGCCGGGCGCTCCCGGCTCCAGCCGCCGCCGCGCCGAGGGAGGAGGGACGGAGGCCGGGGAGGGGGCGGGCCTGCGCAGCGGGGATCCCGGGGACCGAACTGCGGCGGCGGCGGCGGCGGGGCCCGGGCCCGGGGCGGGGGTGCGGACCCTGGCAGCGCCGGCGCGGAGAGCCTGGGGGCGGGGCCTGAACTTTGGAGGCGGGGCTGAGGACCCTGACTGCGCCGGCGCGGAGGACCCGGGGGCGGAGTCTTACCATGGGGGCGGAGTCTAAGACTCAGGCTTCGCCTCGAGGAGGGTCTGGAGGCGGATCCGGGCACCCTAGAAGCGCTTTGAAGCGGACTGAGGGCGGGCCTGGGGCGGGACCTCCACGATCTTGGCCGCCGCCCCCAGTCTGGGTCCCTGCCCTTGCCCTCCCGAGACCCTGGGAGACCCTGTCTGCTGCCGGCCCGGCCTCGCCCCTCCCTTTGGCAGCCAGCGGGCGCCTCACGGGTGCTTCTGACCCGGGGTCCCCCCCCGCGTGGTCCCCGCTCCGCCCCCTCCCCAGCCTGGGGTCGCCTCTGCCCCCCCCCCCCCGGCCGTGCCAGGACCGCGCGGAGACAGACGGGCGCGGATGGGGAAACATGCCCGGTCTGGGCTCCCCGGTCCTTGGCATTGGCCGAGGCTTTGTGCCCCCCCCCCAGCGCCTGGCAGCGGCGTGGAGAGGAGGGGGCGAGAGGAGACCCCCGAAGGAAAGCTCTGCCCCGGAGCGGACCGGCCGCCCCGCGGCTTTGTGGGACAGGAGCCGGGCCGAGGGGAGGGCCCAGGAGCTTGTCCGGGGGTGGGCCCCCTCAGTCTGGTCCTCCCAAAGCCGCGCTTAATGTGCGCTGGTGGATGGTCTTACGGGGCCTGGGGCCTGGTCTCCCCAGGAAGGGCCAGAGTCCCGCCCAGCTCTGCCCCGGGAGCGGACACAGGGGGAGAAACACAAAGCAGAAGGGCTAGCTCTGATTCACCTGTCACTGCAGACATTTGCTACCATTAGTGAGGGGGAGGAGTGGTGGAGGCTCTCCCCTCCCTTCACGCTTCACCCCTTGGAAAGCCCCACAGAGAATTCATGAGAAAGGGTCCCGGCCCTCGCCCCGAGCCACAGTTTAGGGCCTGGAAAGGACCAGTGGGCACGAAGCCAGCCCCTCCTCCACAGTCAGAAAGGGGGGATGACCAGCGGCCTGGGACGGGGGTAAAAGGCTCCTGATGCCAAGTGGAGCGCTCCCTCTGCTGACCCCCATCTTCCGTTTACATGTGCAGCTGTGGGGACTCAGGGGTCCCGCTTCCCCCTGGCCCAGAGGCAGGAACGGGCTCTTCAGCTTCAAAGGATGCCCGGAAGTGCGCCGGGAGGGCCCTCACTGCGGCTCTCAGACCCCCCCCCCCCCAGCACGTGGCCAGAGAGATCTGGAAAAGCGCTGCAGGCTTTATGGCTCCGGCCAATGGGCACTAATTGAATCAATTTTCTTGTCTGAGCCTGGCTGAGCCGCTAGGAGAGCGCACTTAAGAGTTGTGTGAGTGTGTGTGAGTGTGAGTGTATGAGTGGGTGTGAGTGGGTGTATGTGTGTGTGTGATGGTGTGTGTATTTGTGTGTATATGAGAAAATGTGCGTGAGAGTGTTTGGGGGGTACACATGAAGCTCGGGGAGAGCCCTTCAGTTGGATTGGAAGGTGCACAGGATCCTGAAGGCTGGGGGTCAGACAGTCTCTAAAGCCCCTTTCAGCTCGTGACCTTCTATGGCTCTATTGTTCTTTCCCTGGGACTGCCCATGTGCTCCGCAGGGGTCCCTCCCGGGCCTCAATTTCCTCTCCTGTAAAATGAAAGGCCGATCGATCTCTCGTCCGTGGCTCTAACATGTGATGTAACAACAGATTGGACCTCGTGCTTTGATGTGCTTTGGCCCCATGGGGGATGGGACAGCGATTGCTGAAGGACTAGGGCCTCCGGGTTCCCCTCATGAAGGTCTGATGCATCCAAGACAATGGTCACTGAGCCGTGAAGAACAGCCTGCTCAATAGACCTTAAAAGGAGTGCCTGCCCTCTGACCTTTTTATCGTCCTTTCTCATGAATTCTCTGTGGGGCTTTCCAAGGGGTGAAGCGTGAAGGGAGGGGAGAGCCTCCACCACTCCTCCCCCTCACTGATGGTAGCAAATGTCTGCAGTGTCAGGTGAATCAGAGCTAGCCCTTCTGCTTTGTGTTTCTCTCCCTGAGCCTGTGATCCAAAGTCCATCCTGAGAGCGATTCTGGGAACTTGGGATCTCTCACATCCCTCAGTCCCAGTTTCACTGCAGAATGTCCCGATTGTAGCCATTAGGATGATTTTTAAAAATAGTGTTTTATTTTTCCAAATATATGCAAAGATAGTTTTCAGCGTTCACCTTTGCAAAATCTTGTGTTCCAATTTTTTTCTCTCTTCTTCCTTCCCCAAGACACCAAGTAATCCAAAATAGGTTAAACATGTGCAGTTCTTCTAAATGCATTTCCATATGCATCATGCTTCACAAGAAAAATCAGATCAAAAGAAAAAAAAAACATGAGAAAGAAGAAAAAGCAAGCAAACGACCAAACAAGGTGAAAATACTATGCTTTGATCTTCAGTTTCCATAGCTCGCTCTCTGGATGGGGATGAAACTTTCCATCATAAATCTATTGGAATTGCCTGGAATCACCTCATTGTTGAAAAGTACCAAGTCCATCACAGTTGATCATCACATAAGCTCTTGGTTCTGCTCAGTTCACTTAGCATATGCTTACTTTCAGGGGAGAGACTGACTGCACACTGAAGGATCTGGCTTGCTAGAAGACATGGAACTTGAGGGTTCTGTTTGTTCAAGGCAGAACTAACATGAAGGTAGAATGATTATTTAACAATTTTTTTTCTAAATGTTCCATATTTTGACAAATTTCAAAGAAGAAATTAAAGCTATTTTTAATCACATGAAAACATGTTCTAAATCACTATTAATTAGAGAAATGCAAATTAAGATAGCTCTGAGGTTCCACTTCACACCTCTCAGATTGGCTAATGACCATAAAAGATAAATGTTGGAGGGGATGCTGGAAAATTGGGACACAAATACATTATTGGTGGAATTGTGAACTGATTCAACCATTCTGAGGACAATTTGGAACTTTGCCCAAATGGCTGTCAAACTGTGCATATCCTTTGATCCAGCAGTGTCTCTATGGAGTATCCCATTGAGATCATAAAAAGGGAAAAGGACCTATGTGTGCAAAAATGTTTGTAGCAGCCCTTTTTGTAGTGGCAAGGGATTAAAACCTGAGTGGACGCCCATCAGGTGGAGAATGGCTGAATAAATTATGGTATATGAATGTGATGGAATATTATTGTTCTATAAGAAATAATCAGCAGGATGATTTCAGAAAGGCCTTGGGGAGATTTACATGGACTGGCTGAGTGAAGTGAGTAGAACCAGGAGAACATCGTACACAGTAATAACAAGATTATGTGATGATCAATTGTGATGGACAGGGCTCTTTTTAACAATGAGGGGACTCAGGGGAATTCCAATAATGGAGAGAGCCATCTGCATCCAGCGAGAACTCTGGAGACTGAATGTGGATCACAACATAGTATTTTCACTTTTTTTTTTTTTTTTTTGCTGAGGCAGTTAGGGTTAAGTGACTTGCCCAGGGTCACACAGCTAGGAAGTGTTAAGTGTCTGAGACCATATTTGAACTCGGGTCCTCCTGACTTCAGGGCTGGTGCTCTATCCACTGCGCCCCCTAGCTGCCCCCACTTTTTTGGTTTTGTTGCTTGCTTGCTTATCTTTTTTTCTCTCATTTCCCTCCCTTTTCAGCTGATTTTTTTCTTATGCAGCATGATAAATGTGAACATATATTTAGAAGAATGTATTTAATCTATATTGGATGACTTAGGGGAGGAGGGAGGAGGGGAGGAAGAGAGAAAAATTTGTAACACAAGGTTTTGCAGAGGTGAATGCTGAAACTATCTTTGTGTGTTTTTTGAAAAAAAAAAAAAAAGCCAACCTATTATTAAAAAAAAAGTTCCATGTTTTAATGTGTTAATTATCAACCAGCCGAGAGTTTATAACAGGCTATATATAATGTATATGTGGGTCATTATATTAGCTTTTAAGACTTTGTTAAAATACTATGTCTTAGGTATTTTAGTTTTTTCTTTCATGAAATAGTTGTCTTATATCTAATCTATATTATACATTGAGTGCTTTTCTACTTCCCTTTGAGGAGACCCTAAACTTGTTAGACTTTAGTTTTAAGTGGTTTTTCTCCTTGGACTTTGGGGTAGAGAATAAAGAATCAAAGAGAATGAGAGACCGTGATTTTCTCTAAGGAGTCCAACTTCCCCAGAACTGAGCATGGTCTGTGTGAGCTCTGTGACTGGTGTGTCTTAGAGGGAGATGTCAAGGCCCGGATCCTGTACAGTGATAGATGTCCCGAGCTGGCTAGCTCATCCCTCTTGCTAAGGAGCAGAGCCATCATGAGGATGCAGAAAATGCATCAAAATGTAGTGAATATAGCCCTTACTGATATCCTTTCAACATTGTAGGAGCTAGCTAGCACCTAGTTAGCGTGAATAATGAGTTAAAGTAGGAAGTAGCAGTCCAAAGAACTGGGAACAAAATAGATGCCCATCGACTAACAGGAATAGTTAAATTGTGCTACATGAATGAGATGGAATATGATGGGATGGCAATGAATATGATGGATATAGAGAAATATGGACAGATTTACATGAATTGATAATTCTAAGTAAGCAGAACCAGGAAAATCGTGCTCTTCAGTTGTATCCGCCTCTTTGTGACCCCATTTGGGGTTTTCTTGGCAGAGACACCAGAGTGGTTTTCCATTTCCTTCTGCTCATTTGACAGATGAGGAAACCGAGGCAAACAAGATGAAGTGACTTGCCCAGGGTTACACAGCTAGTAAATGTCTGATCCCAGACTTGAACTCAAGAAGAATTTTCATGTCTCCAGACTTGGTGCTCTACTCACTGTGTCACCAGGAAAATGGCATTTGCAACAATGAAAATAGAAAAAAATTACGCAACGTCACAAATGATTGGGGATGAATTTTGAAAAATTACACAGAACAAGTCTGGTCTCAAAGAGGAGAGATGAGGAGATTCCTCCCTCCATCCTTTTGCAAAGGCGGGAGGTCTATAGATGTTGAAAGCTGGATGCGTCACTTAACATTTTGGTTCCATTGGTTAATTTTGCTGATTTTTTTCTCGTTGTCTTTAAAACTTTTTATTATATGGAATTTTTCCACATATGGAATATTTTTATTATATATATTATATTATTATATGGAATGACTCGGTGGGGAAGAGGAAGAGAAAGGAGAAAATGTAAAACAACAAAAGATATCAATGAAAATTTATTAAAAATTTTACTAAAAACATTACTAAAAATTAAAAAGAAAAGAAAACCAATGATCGAAAACTAGCTCAAGGCAAGCTTCCTCTTTCAGAATCTGCACCCCAAAAACCTCCTCACCAGCACTCTAAGGATATCCTGGGCCCTTCTGTTCCTTAGTTGTCTCCTTTGTAAAATGAAGAGATTGGAAGCTGTCTTCAATCTATGGAATGCTATACTCCCATGGGACTTGCATAGGGCTATGTATACTAGGGTGCTTCATAGAACTTTGTCCCAGAGCTCCCCTGCTGAGACCCCCTCAAAGAAATTTTCCTTAAAGCATTGAGGGGAGGACACATTTTCTTGGACTTGCCTAAGGCAGCGCTCCACCAGATAGAGTGCATCTGGGTTCTCTGTATTGTCAGGAAATCTGGGACTGTGCTATTGCCTTTCTTACTTAGAAAGTACTTAGCTCGGTGCTGGATGCATCATGTAGCAAGCACTTTAAAAACCGTTGTTAATTGATTGTTTGTCTATATGGCTACAGATCCTAGAACACCGGCAACCTCAAGGGCAATTACAAGACGTTTCTTGCTATAATGGTATAAACATGGAACCCAGAATTAGGGAGACCTGAGTACAAATCCTGCCTCAGATCTTGCTCTAGGCAACTCACTTAACCTTCCTTATCTTCTAAGGAAAATGATGGGGTTGGACTCAATGACCTTGGAAAGCCAAGTCCTTTCCAAGTTCTAAATTAAGACTCCCATGATCCTATAACTGAAGCCTAGATTCGAATTCAGACATTTCTCGGTACTACCTGTGTGAGCCTGAGCCAGCCTCTGCTTCTCTTTGGGTCTCAGGTTCTTTATTTGGAGAAAGAAGGAGTCAGACAAGATAGTTCCAGCTCCTTCAAAGTTCTAGATTTCTGAGCCTTTTAATGTCAAAAGTTCCTTCCAACTCTAAAATGGAGTTTCCTATGAATAACCTCCCCATGTCTGGGATGGTGGGAAAAGTCAATTATTTGGTTTTGGAGGAGCCAGGTTCATATCCCACCTTTTGCTTCAGTTTCCTCATGTTGCACTGGATGACCATGATGGTCCCTTCTGGGTGGAAATCTAGGATTCCGTGATTTTTTTCTGCTTGTTTAAATCCTCCTGTCCTTTCATTTCCCCTTCTCCCTTTCTGATTTCTTTATAGCAAACACTCATCTGTTTTCTGGGTCATTAGAAAATAAGCTCCTTGAGGGCAGGGGTCTCCCATGGATAGAGGGATGGATTACAAGGGAACGAGATATATCAAAAGAGACCAGGACGCCATTTCCTTTAAAAGGTTTTCATTTATTAGTCTGTTTTCTGAAGCAGTTACTTTCCTTTTCTTATAAAAAAAAAAGTGTGTTCCATCCAAAGTGATACCAAAGTGATTAAAATGGATGCAGGGGGGTCAGTTCCCCTCTGTGGGAATGCAGCTCCCCGAACCAGAAAAATTTAAACACACCCCCCCAAACAAAATCAAACAAAAAATCCCCAACCAAAATAAACCCCAAGTATCCAGGACAAAAAATAAAATATTTATTGATCTATCACAGCGAGACACGGAGACGGGGCCTGAATGTTGGGAAGAGTTGCTCTGACGCCCAGGGGCTCAAGGGACAGGATACAGTACTGCTGTGTGAGATATGCCAGGGATGGGCAGGGGCTCTGGGCCCTCATTTCCCTCGGATTCCCCTCCCGCCACAGCCCCAGGCTCAGGTCTTGGGGGGCCGGGCCTCTGGGGGCCAGGCCGGGTGGCTGCCCCAGGCCCGGCGGGGCTGGAGTCGCTGTCAATGGTGAGTACATGCATGCGTTCCCACACTCCCGATGGCAGAGGCGTCTCCTTGCCCGCGGCGGGTGGGAGTGGATGTGGTGGCAGGGCTGGGGTGAGGGAAGAGGAGGGGAAGACCAGGACAGGGCCTACTGGCTGGAGGGCTCACAGAAGGACATTCAAGTCTGCTGGGGCAGGAGCCTCTCGCCAGACTGGGGGGGGGACTTTTTGGGGGGAGGGGGGGCGGAGGGATGGAAGGATGGATTCCAAAAGATGGCTGTTCTCAGTCTTCGGGGATATGGGCTCCATGGATGGAAGGAGGAGCGCCAGGGGAGAGACTGAAGGGACAGCCCTCCGAGGGGGGTGGTCAGATCCAGGTGGGTCAGAACCAGGACTGAGGCTGACTTAAAGTGCTTGGGTACAAGGTAGGGCAAACGGACCCAACTCCAAAGACTGGTCATCCGGGGCAGGGGAGCATGGGGGGGGGCCTGGGCTGACCTTTCCTGGTGGGGATAGGGTTGGATGTCTTGTGACATCCGGGACTGTGCTTGGAGGAGCCCCTGGTGGAGGGGCTCCTCCAGGGGACTCCCCTCTTCCCTCCTCCCTCGCCCCAAGAAAGTGAGAAGCACCAACGAGTAGCACCATATTTCCCTCAAGATCATGAATAGAGAGGGGAGAGCTCCTAGGTGGGAATGGGGTGGTGGTGGGGGGAGGGGAGCTGACCCCTCCCCTCATCCAAGTTCTTTTAGGGAAGGGGCCCGAATTCCAAGCTGAGCCCTGGTTCTTGGGGCCCGTGCCCCCACCCCTCCCCCACCAGATGGGCGGGTGCCTGCAGGAGCACTCCAGTGAGAAGGATCTGACCTGGGAGAAGGGGAAGGGGGAGGGGGAGGGCCAGGGGGCCGGGAGAGGGAGTCACTCAAGGTATACATTCTAGACTAGGCAGTAGCACCAAAGTTCATGAGGTCGCGGGTCGGGTTTTGTGGGAACGTCTACTTTCTCTTCCGGCCACACATTTTCCCCAAACAAGGGCCCCCTGGGGAGGAAAGAGAAAGCAAGTTAGGGGGCCGGTGCCCCTTGTGGGAGGAGGAGGGACGGGCCGCCTTCAGCTCTGCTCAAAAAGGTGCCTTCGAGGTACAGAGAGTCACGAGGCGGGGAGGACAGCGGCCATCAGTGACTTAGCACTGTGCCTGGCGCACAGTAGGCGCTTAATAAAAGTCTGATTAAGGTTTACACACACACACAAAGGAGACTCCAGATGAGCTGTGCTCTCAGACCCATGAGGTCCCAGTGTGACTCTTTACCGCCACCTGGTGGCAGCCAAGGCGCACGCAGGGAGCAGAGGCCCAGTGCGGGACCGCAGGTTGGCTGTTGGTGACCTGGCCCCTGGGGCCTGCTGGGGGGGAGGGGAGTGGACGGGCCTAGAGCCTGTTCTCTGGCCTCTCCTCGGGCTGTAGGGGGGCGAGTCAGGGCGCTCACGTTCTGCACCCGGCCAATGGGGCTGGGCCTGTGCCTCCCTGGGGCCTCCGAGATGAGGGGAGCACGCTACCCTGGGGGTGGGAGGAGGGAGAGGGCCAGGGAGGAGTTCCAGATCCTGCGGGGAGGGCTCCCTCCTCACCAACCTCTGCCCCTCTAATTTGTCTCTTGGCTTTCTCTCCCTCTCTTTCCCTTTTTCCTTCTCTTCACCGTCCCCTCCTTTCCCCCTTTTTGCTCCTTCCTTCCTTCTCCTTTAATTCTCTCCCCTTTATCTTTTCTCTCTCTTTTCAGTCTCTTCTGCCCACCCTGTTTCTCACTGTCTCTCTGCCATGCCTTCCCTCCTTTTCTTCCCTCGCTGTCTCTTTCTCACTGTTTCTTTCTGTCTCTCTGTCTCTGTATCTCTCTTTCTGTCTCTGTCTCTATCTCTGTGTCTGTTTCTCTCTGTCTCTGTCTCTATCTCTGTGTCTGTTTCTCTCTGTCTCTGTCTCTCTCTCTCTCTGTCTCTCTCTGTCTGTCTCTGTCTCTCTCTTTCTGTCTCTGTCTCTATCTCTGTGTCTGTTTCTCTCTGTCTCTGTCTCTCTCTGTCTCTCTCTCTGTCTCTGTCTCTTTCTCTCCCTCTCTCTTTCTCTCCCCGTCCCGTGTCTCTGTCTCTCCCTCTCTCTTTCTCTCTCTGTCTCTGTCTGTCTCTGTCTCTCTCTCTCTCTGTCTCTGTCTCTATCTCTCTCTCTGTCTCTCTCTCTATCTCTGACATGCCCTTCCTCCCTTTCTTTCCCCCTCCATCTCTGTCTGTCTGTCTCCTCCCCGTGCTCCCTGTCGGAGAGGGCGCTGGGGAGGATGGGGCCCGAAGCCCTCTGGCTTGACCTTGGGGAGCACAGCCCTCTGGGGAGGAGGGCCCTTCAAGGAGGAAAGTACCCTCAGCTCCCTCGTGCAGACCAGAGGGCCTAGAGAAGGCTGCCCCGAGGGGCCCAGGGAGCCAGACCAGGGAGGCGGCTGGGCTTTGGGTGGCCTTCTCCCTCGCTCATTGGGGGCACCTGTCCTCCCCCCTTCCTCCTCCCCCTCCTCACATACCTCGATATCCCAGGGCTCCCAGGGCGCCTCCGTACTGTTTGGGAGGTTTTCCTGTGGAAGAGAAGGGTGGGAATCAGGGCCCTTGTGGGCTCCTGCCTCCCCTCTGCCAAGCCCCGGTCAGCCTAGCCCCAGGAGACAAGGAGCTGAGGGGAGGCCGGGCAGGGCCTTAGCACAGGGGGCGGTTCGGGGATCCCTTGGGGATCAGGATGATTTCTGACCAAGCCTTTTCCCAGAACCCTGAGTTTAGAGCACAGGCCCAGGCCGGCTAGTCCCACCCCCTCATCTCTGAGGGAACAATCTAGAGATTATTGCCTGAAAGTGACCCAGGTGACAAATGTCAGGGTGGGATCTGAACCCGACCCCAGAGCTCAAACCCTTTCTCCCGTACCTAATCCACACCTGCCTAATAACACCTCTTCGGCTGTTAAGTCTCTGCACACATTTCCCTCTTACCAGAATCTCTTCTTAAAATCTTGTAATGATCTCCCTCCCGAGCCTTGGATGGCTCCCCATGATCTAGAGCACCAGTTCTCAGAATATAGTTTAAGGAGTTTAAGAGTGTGCTGGCGAATATTTAACAACCAGCTCTCCAGGGAAAGAAAATGTATTCAGGACGCACTATTAAAATTAATCTACATGATTCCCATTTCCCCCACCACTTTAAGTCTAGAAATCAACAAAATGATCAACGAGGCCTTGATGTGATCATTTCTAAGGTATAAATGTGAACACTGAACATTTAACAATCAGCTCTCTACTGTTTTATTGACTTCATTGCACCTCTGCCTGGGGATTCCTGCGACCTTTTCAGGAAGTCTGGGAAATCTACTATATTTTCATACTAAGACATCATTTTCCTTTTAAACTATTCTTCCCTTCGCCAACTCCATACGTGCACGAGGCTAGATTTAGACAGATAGGAAAATCCAACTGTCTTCTATAAAGCCAGATGTCAAGGAGCTTTGCAAAAATATAGAAAACAAAGCTACTCTTGTCATTACATTTTGTTTCATATATATATATATATAAATATTTCATAAAATATAATTTTTTTCATGAAGATAACATTATTCTTTTAAAATATTGGATATCTTTTAAATAATTTTGAATATTTAAAATATTTTGAATATTTAAATCTTTTAAAACTTGATCACTTTTCATCTCTAATATGGTAAATATTGATAGACAGAACCCACATTTAAAAAGCTTTTTTTTTGGGGGGGAGATTCTCAATCTTTTTAAGAGTAAGTGGCCAAGAGGATAAGATCTGAATCTGAGATCCTCCACAATCTGGCCTTGCCATGTTTATCTCCCATTTTTCAATCTGAATGCTTGGGGCCTTTTGTCCTGCCCGAATGTTCTCTCTCCTCTAAATCCTACCCATTCTTCCAGACCCTCCTTTTCCAGGAAGTCTTCCCTGATCAGTCTACGCCCTCTTCTCAACTCCTTTCAGGATTTTCTCCCTTCCCATTCTACCTGAGTAGGAATCACCCTCTGTATTGTACATCTTGTCTATCCTCCTAATCAGTGGTCCTCAAACTTTTAAAATAGGGGCCAGTTCCCTGTCCCTCAGACTGTGGGAGGCCGACTAGAGTAAAAACAAAAGCTCACACTGTCTCCGCTCCTCAGCCCATTTTCCATAACCTGGCGGGAGCATAAATGTCCTCAGCGGCCGCATCTGGACCACGGGCCCTAGTTTGAGAACTCCTGTCCTAGATTATAAGTTTCTTGAGTGTGAGATCATATCTTGGCCCTATTTGGATCCTTCAGGGGTTAATCCCAGGGCCTCATGGTAAGGGATGCTCAGTAAAAAAAAAGCCTAGCAAATGAAATGAGATTTTCTAGATCCGTCTGAATCCAGTAACATGGACGTGGCCGTCTTATGATAAATTTACTTACCACCAAATCCCAGTCCAGCAGCTGCAGCACCTGCAAGGCAAGAGATCAGGAACATGAGTCTACTTTTCATTCAGCCTACAAGCATTCAGCTCCCTCTCCCATCCTGCCTGGAAACAGGACGACCCATAGGCCAGACTGAGGATAGGAAGGACTGAGTCCCAGGCCTGGGGAGGGCAGCCAGAGAAGGAGCTCTGGTGGACACATTTCTGTAGTCGGGAGTCTGGCTCTGCCAGGAATTTGCCATTTTGTGACTTTCCCCGTGTCACTTAATCATTTTGGACTCTGCTTATCTCCTCTGTAAAATGGGAAGAATCATTTCTGCCCTTTCCAACTCACAGAGGTGTGTGTATGTGTGTATGTGTGTGTGTGTGTGTGTGTGTGTGTGTGTGTGTGTGTGTGTGTTAAAGATAATATGTAAAATGTGCTTTGCAAAAGTTAAAAAGTGATTGGGATATGTGAGGGCAAAGGAAGAAAAGAGCTAGAAGAAAAGAGAAGTAAAAAGGGAGAAGAGATAGAAAGAGTGTGGGAGGGAAGAATAGAATTACAAAGCGGGAGGGGAAAAAAGAAAGAAGGGAAAGAGAGGAAGGAGGCAAAGAAGAAAAGAATGAAGGAGATTGGGAAGGAGGAAGGAAGTAGGAACATGAAGGAAGGAAGGAAGAAAAGAAGAGAGGGAGAAAGAAAAGGAAGGAGGGAGGGAAGAAGGAAGGAGAAGAAAGAATATAGGAGAAATAGAGAGGCAGGGGGAAGGAGGGAGGAGATGGGGGGGTGGCTTTACTGTTGCCCAACCAATCATCCCTTTTGTCAAGATTCTGGCCTGAAGGCAGAGGGGGCTCCCGCTCACTTGTGACAGGGCCATCAGATCCAGGAAAAGGAGGGACATATTGGAGGTAACAATTGCATTTTCATCTATGGCACTTGGTTTTCCTCATGCCAGTCCTGGGAGGGAGGTGATAGAATAAGAAGTTTTATTCTCATTTTGCAGATGAGGAAGTTGGGGCTCATTGAGGCTAGTGGTTTGCTAGTTAAATGTGTGTTGGGGAGGAGAATGCCCCTGTCTGTGAACACTAATGGAGGTTGGATCTTGCCAATGTCACCTACCTTGGTAAATAGGTGAAAATCCATAGCCAAGGGATGGGGCACCTGCTAAGAGAGGGAAGCACGAGTGAGCGATGGCTGGGATGGTGAGAACACAGCACTCTATCCACTGTACCACTAATTTAATCCTTTTTCCCCTGAGGCAATTAGGGTTAGAGACTTGCCCAGGGTCACACAGCCAGGAAGTGTTAAGAGTCTGAGGCTGGATTTAAGATTTAATTCTTCCTGTAAAAGTAAACAAGCACATCCATTTCACTAAGATGCGAATTTGTTTCCATCTTTAATAAATGGCAAAATTGTGTGGAGATCAAATTGTTTTAAAATAAATTTCTTCATGATTTATTATCAGGAAATGTTTGATTCGTATATCTATTTTATATACCTCAGACCTGGGGTTGTGTAAAAATTTCTCTGGTGAAAAGGGGGCTTGAGTGGAAAAAGTCTGGGAAGCCCTGGCGGGGGGAGTGTCAGGAAGTAGGAGGCAGGGAGGCTGAGGAGGAAGTGATTAGGAGAGTCCTTGAGAAGTGACGGGCAGCCAAATGGCAGAGTAGATAGCACCAGAGGACCCGAGTTCAAATTCGACCTCAGATATATTTGCTAGCTGTGTGACCTTGAGCAAGTCCCTTAACCCCAATTTCCTTGCAGAGAAAGGAAAAAAAAACCCAGAGGAGTGATGTCAGGGGCTGGGAATGGAGAGAGGGGCTGGGGGAGGACAGACACCAGATGTGGCAGCTGACTGGATTTGGGGGAAGGGGTGAGAGGGAAGGGATGAGGGCGTTTCTGGGTGTCCGGGACAGGAATGGCTGTTTGACCTCTCACTCTGACCCTGCCCCAGTCCCTGACTTGGCCTGCTCCCCAGGGCTGCTGGGAGGGTCAGTAAGAAAAGAGGTCATTGGCCCCCAGGACCAGACCCGGAAGAAGGGGGAATCGCATCTCTGCCCTGTCAGTCTCAGGAGAAATCCGGGGCCTCCCGTCCCAAGCTTCCGGTCCCACGGGGCCACCACCGCAAGGGCCTGAGCTGGAAGACCTTGGCCAAGGTCTCTGACCCAGCCTTCCGGGCAGCCACTGCCTCGGTGCCAAGGGACTTCCCGAGCAGCTGCCTCCCGTCATCCTCCCTGGTGGAGCTGTGGGGGGGCCCCCGGGGGCTCTGAGGGAGGGAGCCTCCCCTTGGCTGCCCTGACAGGCACTTGTCTGTTTGGTCTGGGGGATGGGGAGAAGGGGGGCTGGGAAGAGAGGGAGGGAGAGGAGAATCAATGGCTGGCGCTGCTCAGGGTCACCTTGGGCCCCTGGGCTTCCCCTCCCCCCTCCCTCTGTGCTGTCCCATTGACAGTGCTGAACTCCAGGGAAGTTCTAGCTATTTCTCGTGTGCCCGTGGTGAGATTAAGGGCTCCATGTTTCCCGCCCCCTGTAGACAGGGGACTCTGGAAGGCGGCTCAGCCATCAGAGGGGGGCTTTCCCAGGAGAGGCACCCGCCCCCCTCGCCCAGGAGCTCTCTGAGGGCACAGCTGCTGGCTCCCCGGCTCTCCCAGGGACTCACTGCCGACCCCAAGGAGGAGGCGATGACCTTTTCTCCTTTGTCGCTCCCTTCGAGGGGCCAGCTCAGTGTGACCCAGGACCCAGAAGCCCCCAGGAGCCCCAGCCCCCTTTCTCCCTCTCCATATCCTCACCCACCCACAGGGCTCAGGAGCCAAGAGGAACTTTTTGGGCTGGTCCAGCCCCCTCCCATTGGAATGGGAGTTCTCTGAGGGCAGGAACCATTTTTCCCTTTTCCCTTTTCTCCTGCACTTAGCGTGAGGCCGGGCCCAGAGAAAGCACTAACGAGGACTGGCTGATTTATCCATTTGGGCTGAAGCACGACCTCGGCCTCAGGAGAGGACTCACCTCGGGTCCCTGGCAAGCCTCCGGCTCCAACTCCTGGCACGAGGCCTCCGGCTCCTGGCACGAGGCCACCGGCAGCACCTATGCGAGAGGGAGAAGCTAGGAGGTGGGCCCCAAAGCACAGGGGCATGCTGGGATTGTGGGCCTGGGGGCCTCCTCTCCCAAGATCCCATAGCTGCCGTGTCCTCTCCCCTGACTGGGGGACGCTGGAATCACTGGAATCCCCGGGGCTGCCCCCTCACCCCCATGCCTCTCCGCCTTTCTCTTCCCTTATGCTCCCCCAGACACCCCATTCATTCTAGATGTCTCCTTTTCACAAGCCTTTGATTTCTTGGGGTTCCCCGAAACCCTCCAGCTTTCTCCTGAAGCAGTTGATCTCTTGGTACCAGAGGGATTGTTCTTAAGATCAGCCCCCTCCTCCCCCCATCCGCGCCTCCTAGCTCAATGACGGGCCCCAAGGCTGGAATGGGCCCTGAGGATGGAATCTCCAGTTACTGGATTCCCAGGGACCGGGAGCATCTTGAGTGAGGACGGGAAGAGATGGGGAGAGCTCTTCCAAGTACGAGGGAGGGGGCAGAGACGGGCACTCACCGTACTTAGCTGCTTTGGCAGCGGCTTTGGCGGCTGCAGCCGGAGATCCTGCTCCTGTGGGCCAGAGAAGAGAAGCTCAGAGACTTCTGCTACCCGTGCAACCTCCCTCCCTCCCTCCCTCCTTCCCTCCTTCCTTCCTTCCTTCCCTCCCTCCCTCCTTCCTTCCTTCCTTCCTTCCTTCCTTCCTTCCTTCCTTCCTTCCTTCCTTCCTTCCTTCCTTCCTTCCTTCCTTCCTTCCTTCCTTCCTTCCTTCCTTCCTTCCTTCTTTCCTTCCCTGCCTCCTTCCTTCCTTCCTTCCTTCCTTCCTTCCTTCCTTCCTTCCTTCCTTCCTTCCTTCCTTCCTTCCTTCCTTCCTTCCTTCCTTCCTTCCTTCCTTCCCCCATTCACACGCTCATCCCTCCATCCCTCCATGATCACTGGGCTTCTCTTCAGCATCTATGGCTGTTATTGTCTTGTGCCAGATGGGCTGGTAGAGACATGGGAAGGAAGGTAGAGGCTCTGACCTCGAGGAGTTTAGAGTTCTCTTAAGAAGAGAAGACTGAATCTCATGAAAAGATGGTTTTCATCGCAGTCAGCAGAGGGGCCAAAGGGAGGCCCAGACAGGAGGAGTGAGGAGCTTAGAGGAGTGAGCGAAGGATTGGGGTGATCGGGGAAGTCTTCTTGGAGGAGGAGGCACCCACTGCTTGGGGGATGATCACTGGGATTTGTTGGAGTTGAGGGGAAAGATTTCCAGGCTTGGGGAAGGGTCTGAGTGGAGGATGGGAGGAAGGAATGAGTGGGAAGTGAGCAGGGGAACACAAGGAGGGTCTGTCCACACACAGGTTCAGGAAAGATGACTCGCTACCCGTACCTGGGACGCCTCCTACACCTGGGACGCCTCCCACACCTGGGACGCCTCCCACACCTGGGACGCCTCCAACGCCGGGGATGCCTCTGCCTCCGAGCCCTCCAGCTCCTCCAAGGCCTGCAGAGCATGAAGAGAACAAAGCCATCTTATCATCATCGTTGAGTCACAGACTTCAAAACTCATAGACCCCGGCAAAGCCACTCTGTCTGCCTCAGTTTCCCCATCTGAGGCTAGTGACGGCACTTCTCCTCTGTGGGGATCTATTGAGATGATAATTGAATAGTGTTCAGCACATAGTAGGAGCCATGGAGATGGCTTTCATCCTTTTTCCTCCCCAGGATCACACAGTGAGTGAGCGCCATCAGGAAGGAAATCCTCGCTCAGCCCTAGGTTCTTTCCAGCGAACCACATTCTAGGGGGTGTTGCTGTCGGAGGTGTGGAGGAGGAAGAAGAGGACGTGTGGCAAAACTGACGCTGGGGGCGTCTCCCACGAGCGGGCGAAGGCCCGCGGGGACGGGGAGAAGCGGTCCCTATCTGGCGAGCTTTGCCGGGACTCAGGGGGCTGGGTACTCAGCTTGTTGGACTCCTCTGTTGAGTCCCAGACTCAGCCGAGGGTGGGAAGGAATGCTGGAGACACAACCGGGAAAAGGCCGGCCAGGGAGAGGGGCACTCACCGTACTGGGCGGCCTTGGCAGCGGCCTTGGCGGCTGCAGCTGCAGCGGGGGTACCTGCTCCTGGGGAAACAGACAGAGGGGCTAAGGGAGGCTTGCCCCTCTCAGGAGGCTCCTCCCGCCATCATCTCCTCCCTGGACTATTGAGATGAGCCCCATCCATCACATAATCTTCCCAAATCGTGGATCTGACCACGTGCCCCCACCCTCACTCAGGAAATCCCCCTAGACTCCCATTGCTTCCAGAGTTAGAGAGAAAACTCTCTGACTTTTCCAGCCCTTCACAACCTGGCTCCTTCCTACCTTTCCAGGCTCCTTTATTCTATTCTATGATCCAGCCAGACGGACCTCTTGGCTGGCCCCTTGAACAAGATGCTCCTGACTCAGCGCATCCTCGCCGGCCTAGAGGGCCTCCCTGTCCCTGGAAGAGCCGAGCTCCTCATCTTCTCCCAGCTTCCCCGACTTCCTTCTAGTCCCATGTAAAACCCACCTTTTCCAGTAACGCCAGAGCCCTCCCTCTGGTAATCATTGCCCAATTTTCTTGTTTGCACACGGTGGTTTGCCTGTGGTCTTCCCCACTAAACTGGCAGCTCCTTGAGGGCGGGCACTTTTGAGGGCTCTTTTCAGCCCTTCTTAGCCCCTCGCACATGGTGAATGTATCATAGGTGTTTGCTGGCTGCCTGACAGGGACGCGGCTCTTCTGCTCACCTGGAACACCTCCCAGACCTCCAGCCACTCCACCGGGGACTCCGGCCACACCAGGGATCAAGCCGCCTCCAGCCCCTCCCAGGCCTCCCAGGCCTCCAGCTCCTCCGGCCGCTGCTGAGAGAAAGAAAGGCAGGACCCCTGTTAGCGTCCCAGTGACGGGGTTGTGGGGCCCTCGCCCCGCTCTGCTCCCATCCCCAGAGAGAGAGACAGATGCTAAAGGGGTTAAGAAGTAACCCAAGCCTTCTCCCTCCTCCCAGCATCATCTCTCTAGGGCTGAAGCCATTATTTTACTCTTTTTACAGGTCCAGGGTCATGAGTACATCTAGGAACATGGAAGGACAGCTAATCCAGATGGGGAAACTGAGGCAGACAAGATTAAATGATTTGCCCAGGGTCACCCAGCTAGAAAGTATCTCAGGCTGGATTTGAATTCAGTTCCTCCTGACTCCAGGGCAGGCGCTTTTGCTGCCACTTAGCTGCCCACCTGTAAACGGAGGGGAGGAGATGATGGGGGAGAATAATGTCTGTTCCTGCTTGCTGGAAAGGGATAATTTCTTTTTTATTTTAACCTAGAGAATCAAACAAAACTGTGAAAATGCTGAGCAGAAGCAAGGAAAGATGCCGGGTCTCACAAGACAGCCAGAGGCATTCTGGGTTTAAGCTCCAGGAGCGCTTATTGCTCCAAGAGGAAAATGCTGTCCTGGAGAATGCAAGCTCCTTAAGGGCAGGAACTGTGTCACGGGAGAGCCTCTGCTACGCGCAGGAGGCATGGGGCAATCCCTTCCTCCTGGCCTTGTTTCCTCCTCTCTAAGAGCAGGGGGTCAGGCTGGATGACCTCGCGCCCGCCCAGCTGGAACTGATTCAGTGACCTGGGGATGAGGATGACCTTCCTCAAAAGCTTGCGAGTTTCGGGCCAGCAGAGTGGACATGGAAACACATGAGCAGACCCTCCCTGAGTGCGGCGGTGGAATGGAGAGGCTGGAAAAGCATGGCATTCTCCAAGATGGAAATTGGGCCCCACTCTACAAATGTGGGCCAGTCAGTGGACTTCGCATGGGCCGAGACATCCAAGAATCCTGCTCCATGCAGAATCCCAATAAACCAAGCTGAAAATCATCTGTTGGTCTGCCAAGTACGGGACGGGCCAGGAACGACAGCGCTCTCTCTGGCGGCTGGCGAGGGCTTGGCTTTAGGGCCGTGCCAGCCTGGAGATGTCGTCATTCTTGCCACGTCCTCAGAGGCTCCAAGGGCCCCTCCTCTGTCCCCCACCAAGCAGATCTAACAGAGCATCCTGGCCACAACGCGGGCAGACAGATGACCAGGAGCTGGCTGCAGCCTCGGAAGGCGGAGTGACCTTTCAGGCAAGATGGTCACGGGTGGATCTGGACTGAGGGAAGCAGCTTCTCCAGCATGGGGACTCTCAGCTAACCAGGAAACATTTATTGAGCACTTACTATGCATGAGAGGAGGCAAAAAAGGCAAAAGACTGACTGACTGCTGGGTGCTGGAGATATAAGGGGGAAAAATGAAATAGGTGCTGCCCTCGAGGAGCCTACAACCAAATGATCGGATTCCTGGAAAACTTGGGCCTGAACCCACAACCCGTTCTGCACGCAGGGCTCAAATGGCATGCTTAAAGCACTTGGGCGATGGGATCTCAGTCACATTTTCTTGGCAGAAATACTGGCGTGGTTGCTATTTCCTTCAGATCACTTGACAGATGAATAAATGAGGCAGACAGGGTTAAGTGACTTGCCCAGGGTCACACACATAGTAGGGATCTGAGGCAAAATTTGAACCCATAAAAATGCATCTTCCTGACTCCAGGCCCGGCACTCTATCCACTGTGGCGCCACCTAGCTGCTCGGCACCTAGGAGATGCTTAATAAATGCTTGTTAAATTGAACTAAAATGGGAAACCTTTGCTTCCATGCCTGGGGTTCATGGCCTGTAGCCAGAGGGCGTCTGGTTCCATGGACACCATGTGGCCGAGTTGACCAGCTGGCACAGTGAGCATGGGGCACAGGAGTCGGGATCTGGGGTTCTCTCCCTAGGTGAGTCAGTCTATAGACTGACCCCTCACTCCAACAGAGGGGCTCACAAGGATTATATTTTGGTCTACAATTCCTCTGTCCTTTACTAGGTGAGGAGCATGGAGAGGTAGGGAGGAGGAGGAGGAAGAGGACGAGAAAGAGGAAGAGGAGGAAGAGGAGGAGGAGGAGGAGGAAGAGTAGTGCTTCTAAAACTTATTACACGAGAATTTCCAGGAGGAAGGCTTAGGGAGGATCTAGGTACATCTACAAGATCTCAGATCTCGAGCTAGAAGGAACCCCAAAAGCTATCGAATCCATACAACCTTTTTTTTTTTCTTTTTTTTTTGAATGAGGCAAATGAGGTAAAGTGACTTGCCCAGGGTCACACAGCTAGGAAGTATTAAGTGTCTGAGATTAGATTTGAACTCAGGTCCTCCTGACATCAGCGCCACCTAGCTGCCCCTCCATGACCCATTTTAAAGAAGAGGAAAATTGAAGCGGTAGGAAGTCTTGATTTTTAAGAGCTCTGGCTTTGGAAACTCCTGAAACAATCACTCAGAGCTGGAAAGGAGAGCCTCAAACTTCAGGCTATTTGTGGTTTTCATTTGGGATTGGTGGGGTCCCATAGGCAGAAACTAAGAGAGCAATCGATCGATCAATGATTAATCTGCATTTATGGGACACCTACTATGTCCCAGCCAGACTGACTAGGTGCTGGTGCTGGGACTCCAATAACAAAGGTTTGCTTGCAGGAAGGGTCTGCTCACGTGTTGCTCTGGTGCTCTAACAGGATCACGTATGGAAAGGGCTTTGTAAACCTAAAGTGCTCTCTAAGTGTCCGCTCTTCCTGCCCCAATCCCATCAGCATTTCTCACTTCCCAGATGCTCCTGATTTCTCCTGGCTCGCTTCCTGTTCTAGGATGCCAGACTTGCATCTGTTGAGAAATCCTTCTCTTCCCCCACCCTGACCCCGCTAATCCTTCTTATAAGAAGGGGACCTTCCGCCCCATAGCTCCAAGGACAAGACCTTGGACGGGGACAGAAGACGTCTCGGGGCACTTGGAACTTGGCCAGGAGAAGAGCAGAGAAGGGCACTCACCATATTTAGCTGCTTTCGCCGCCGCCAGGGATCCTGGAGCTGGGGAGGAAGAGACAGAATCGGAGGGTCCATAAGTCCAAAATGTAAGGAGGCTCAAGGGCCAGAACAAGGGACTGACCAGAAAGCCCTACCCAGCTTCCCCTTGCCCTTTAGGTTCAGGGCAGAGCTTCTCCCTCTGGGAGGGTCCCCGACCCAACCAGCTGCATCCCACTCCCAGCATCCGTCCCTCTCTAAACTGCAGCAGTGACCTTCGATGCCTCCATCAGGTGTTTATCCCGGGCCACTCGTGACCCTTCCGGCATCGCTCTGCTGAATACTTGAAATATCCCGGGTGGCAGGCTTGTTTCCACAAGCAGACTCAAGTTCCCCGAGGCAGGGCTTGGCTCTCCTCCTCCTCCCTCCCCAGGGCACCCATTGGCAGAATGACTGAAGCTCTCAGTGACCTCGATAATCTTGGGATCCACCTGCTCTAGAAGGCATCCCAAACCATGAAACCATGGCCAATTCCCTGCTCCTCACGCCCCTGAGAATGACCTGGGCACGAGAAACCAGTTCTCTGCCTCCGTCCCTCAGACCCGCTCCCTCTGGGATGCTCACCTACTCCAGTCCCATAGCCAATACCACCAGGGAAGCCAGCACCATCCGCAATTCCACCTGGGTAGCCAGGGACTCCTCCAATCCCAGTGGCAGCTCCTGGAGGAAGAAAGGCCTCGGGTGGACACATGGGCTAGGACCGCAAGGGAAAGCTAACAGGATGGAAAAGGAGCGTGGGAAGTGGCGCAGGGGCGATGACCCCAATCCTTCTCAGCGAGCCAGCACAGAAGTGGGCCAGCAGAAACCCGGAGCCGAGGCCACCTCTGCTCTTTTTAGGGTTTCGTGGGGGGCAGAAAAGACCAGAATCCATGTGTTGGTGGCTAGCTTAGTTGGGTCAGTCTCTGGGACTGATCAGGAAACAAGTTTTCCAAAGTGGTACTCACTGTACTGGGCTTTGGCGGCTGCTTTGGCCGCAGCCTGGGCCGCCGGTGTCCCTGCTCCTAGAGATACAAAGTAAGAGATGGGGTCAGGAATGCCCCATCTATCCTTTGGGGGGGACTCCATGAGTGTTCCTTTCCCACACTCCCATGCCACAGGGATTCCCTCTTACCTGGGACAGCTCCGGCTCCAGCACCAGCACCCCCAGGGACTCCTCCTACACCTAGTCCTCCCACACCTGGGACTAACCCTGTGGAGATTAAAAGGAGGGACTCAGGATCCGTGTCTGAGCTCCAGGGGATGGGAATCCCGTGGTCCTGGAAGCAGGCTGGGCGGAGGGGGAAGAAACACAGGGACTAGACAGGAGGGGATCGCTCCTGAAAGTTTTGGGGATGCAAGATGGAGTGTATGGGGTCCTGGCAAGAGTCACAAGGCAAGGGATGAAGGCCGTCTGGATGGTCCAACCATCCCATTTATAGAGGAAGAAACCGAGTCCAGAGAAGTTAAAGGACTTGCTCCAGATCCCACAGCTAGTAAATGAAGAGCCAGGAGTTGGACTCAAGTCTCTCCCATCCTCAGACTCTTCATCGCTATTTGACCCCATACAAATGACTCAACCACCACCTGCCTCAGTTTCCCCGTTTATAGAATGAAGTCCTTGGAGGGGCCTCCGGCTCTAGATATAAATGTGCTGCTTGTATAGCCTTGGGATCCTGAGGAATGGGGCGGCTGAACAGCAGCGTGGCTGACCTTGGCTCTCACTGGGACCCAGTCCCCTCATCTGCAAGGTCCCTGCCAGATCTAAATCTATATTGTATTGTTCTTATAACGGGAAAAAAGGGACCCACGTGATCTGAACTTTTCAGATCCCCAAACTGTCCTCCAGGAGCCCTTGGAGAGAATGGCTGGTGAGGAAGTGGGCATCTGGGGGGAGGGACAGCGGAAGCGAATATGGAGGAGAAGGATTGTAATGGAGGGGACCAAGAGATGGGGAAATCTGGGGAAGTGACGTGCCCAGGGTCACACAGCAGGTATATGTCTGTGGCCAGGTTTGAATTCCCAGCCTCAGACCCCGTGCTCCGTCAGGCCTTTAGCGGAGGACTGTAGAGTCCCGGGGATCCCTGGAACTGAAGGATGGATTAGGGCTGAGAGGACGGTCTCGGGAGGGTACCTACCGTACTGGGCGGCTTTGGCGGCAGCTTTGGCGGCGGCGGCGGATTGGGCCAGTGCGCCTGTGAGCAGAGAGAAAGGCAGCCATGTTGAGTGGGGGCGGTGAAGGTGGAGGGGGCCAGAGAGGAGTGTCCACCTCCCCACCCTTCCTTCCCCAGGATGAAACAGGCCGCGTTTGCAGCGGTCTTCAGAACCCTTCTCAGCAGGTTCTCCCTCTGAGGGGGGTCAAGTCCTAGCTTTATTTCTAATTTCCTAAAGTGATCTCAAGCAGGCCCTTGTCCTCCACGGACCCATTTCTTATCTGTAAAACGAAGGGCTCGAATCCGACAGATGAAGGCCTTCCAGCTTTTGGATTCTATCCACGCCCCGTCTCCCAAATATGATAAGTGGACGGGACGACTATAAATCTGCACTTAAAAACTTTGTTTTCTGTTCCCCTAATCCCCCGTAGCCTCTCTTGGAGAGCGCGCCCCACCCAGGACAGTCCTGGCACTTAGGGCTGGCTTCGCCCAATCATTTTGAAATATGTATTTTGGTTGGAATACGAGCTCTTTGAGAAATCAGTTTGGAACTGAATCAGGAGAACAATAAACACAATGTTGAACAATAACGCAAGTGGAAAGGTCACTAAGAGGAAACTGAACTCTGAGTAATTGAAAAGCTGTTAGAGAATCGAATATCAACTATGGCCCTTCGTCCTGGCAGAGAAGCAGGAACCACTGGGGAGGCGGGGAGTGGCGCGTCCATTATCAGAAAAGCTCATGGCCCTGAGAGTTTGGGGGGGGAATGTTTTTCTTTGTTAAAAGGCAGTGAGGTGGACTCGGAATCAGGGAATTCCAATGTGGCCTTAGACAATTTCTAGTTGTGTGACCCCGAGCAAGTCATTTCACTCTGCCTCAGTTTCCTCATCTGTAAAGTGAGCTGGGGAAGGAAATAGTGAACCGCTCCAGTGGTTGCCAAGAAAACTCCAAATAGGGTCTGAAAAGACTGAACAGCTACAGTTTTCTTTGTTCAATGGGAGAATTTAGCTAGGAAGTAGGGGAAGGATGAGGGGATGGTATATTGCCAGAAATGATGGGGAAGTTTAAAAACCCCCCAATGCATCATTAAATCTTAGAAAAATTAGTTTTAATGGATAAATTTTTTCTAAAATAATCTGCATCTGAAACAATTTGGGAAAAAGTCTATGTTTAAGAGAAATCATAGTTTCTAAGGCAGGGGCTCTCAGTCTTTCCTGGGCATCATGGACCCTTTGGACACTGGAATAATGTTTCTAAATGCATAAAACAAAATATAAAGGGTTACAAAGAAAGCTAATTATTGAAATATCTTTGGAAAGGCGACACACACCCACTTTAAAAATCTAAAGGGAATCAATGCAGGTAGATGCAGCAGAGACTTGGAGGGAACAAGAAGAAAGAAATAAAAAGTTAATTCCTGGAACGATTGATCATCTTCTGATTGGAAAAGGCAGGAAGAGGAGTTCAATCTGCTGCTAGAGGGAGATTTGTGACTTACATTGTTCTCTTTCAGGTTCTGGGCCTTAAGGACCCTCTCCTCGAGGAATTGAGAAGAGCAAACTTAGGGGTTCTCTAATGACCAGATAGAAGGGAAACTGAGGAAGCCATGGGCAAGTCCCGGGAAGTCACTCTGGCCTTCAGACATAGAACCCTCCTGAAAGCCATTTAAGTCCCGTACAGGGGAGCATGGCATTATCTGGTGGTTATATTGGGGTTAGATGATCAAAATAGTTCTGAACTGGGGACAAAGGTGCCTTTGCTTGTAACTCATCTCCTGGAAGGAAATGTTACCTCTGGTTTGAGAAATAGAGGAAAATTACATTCATTTTTCACTCCATTTACTTAGTCTATGGCTGAAATTTCCCAGTCATCTCACCATTGGCCTTTGATTCCGGTCTTCCTCATCTTCATCCCCTTTCCTACATCCTCAAAAAGGACCATATCACTGGGTCCCCTGGCTCACATAAATGAGCTTTTACTTTAGCTTATTGGGAACCAGGCTTAAATGCTGTTAATCATGATTCTTTTCCAGCTCCTTTTTTAGATTATGTTTCTCCCAGTAGAATGTAAGCTCCTTGAGAGCAAGACCTATCTTGAGTGTTTGTATTTGTATCCCCAGTATTGGCACAGAGCAAGAGCTTAAATGAATACTCTTTTCCTCTATATTTGTATCTATGTGTCTGTTTTTTCTCCCTCGATTATTTATCCATCTATCCATTCATCCATCTATGAGCTATCTCTTTCTTGTTTATCCATCCATCTATCCATCAGATAGTCATTCATCGATCCATTTTCCATTTATCCATCTATTTCTTTCTCCCACAATCATGCATTCATCCATTTATCATCCATCTTTCTTGTCTATCCATCCATCTATACATCTAATTATCCATTCATCTATCTATCCATGTTTCCACTTATCCATCTGTCCATCTATTTCTCCCTCTATCATCCATTCATCCATCACTTATCCCTTTCTTCTCTCTCTCTCTCTTTCTCCGTCTATCATCCAACCAGTTATCTATCCATGATCTATCTCTTTTGTACCATCAGATTATCTATTCATTCATCTATCTATCCATTTTCCACTTATCAATCTATTTTTCTCCCACAATCATGTCCATATATCATCCATCTTTTTTTTGTCTATCTGTTCATCTATGAATTTGATTACCCATTCATCTATCTATCCATGTTTCCACCTATCCATTTGTCCATCTATTTCTCCCTCTACCATCCATTCATCCATCACTTATCCCTTTCTTCTCTCTCTTTCTCCCTCTGTCATCCATCCAGTTATCTATCTATGTTCTATCTCTTTCTTTTGTATCATCAGATATCCACCTGTTTATCTTTCTCTCTCTTTTCCATCTATCATCCATTCACCCACCTATCATCTATCTCTTTCTTGTCTATCTATTCATCCATCTATCCATCATATTATTTATGGATTCATCTATCTATCCATCTTTCCATTTATCTATTTCTTTCTCTATCATCAATCCATTTACCTATGATCTGTCTCTTTCTTGCTTATCTCTCTATCTTTGTATCTGTCTATTCATTCCTCTATCTATCCATCTGTCTATCTTTCTCTTCTCCTTCTATCATCCATTCATCTACTCTCACGTATCTCTTTCTTGTCTGTCTATCCATCTACTTCTTGGAAATTTGGGCCACAAGCTCAAAGCAAGGCCACACGACTCAGTGGTATCAACCTACCTTAACTCTAGCCAACATCAATGGGAAGTCATGGAAGAACGTCTCGGCTCATTTTTGCAGTCAGCACAAAGGGTAAAGTGCAGACAGCGGTCAAGCACACCCTCCCCAGGAGAGGGGAAAATTGTAAAATTTGTCTCCTGATTTAGAACATGAATTTCTTGAGGATGTTTTTTTTCCTCACCACCACAGTTCTAGGTCCAGGTTAAATCAGAATGATGTAGTTAACATGTGGTAAGTGGATAGAGCTCTGGATCTGAAGTTCGGATAACTTGGACTCCAGTTCTGTCTTAGTCACTCACCAGCTCTGTGACCCTGGGCAAGCTCCTTTATCTACCTGGGTCTCAGTTTCCTCATTGTGAAGTGACGGTGTTGGGCAGCCTGGCTTCTAAGGTTCCCTTTCACTCTAGTTCTATGATCCGGGGATTTCCTGAGCAGTGGTCCCCAAAGTGGGACCTGTGAAACCCTGGGGGTCCCTGAGTCCAATTTTCAAATAATACTAAGACATTTTAAATTGCTTAGCTTGTAAGCGTTACTATGAATATAAAACACACAAAAGCAAAAGTTATTTAGGGGGTTCCTCAACAATTTTTGAGAGCATAAGAGGGTCCTGAGATAAAAAAAGTTTGTGGATTTCTGTCCTGGAGAATAATGAGCCCTGAATGAAAGGAAGGAGGCAGCCAGGGCACATGGAAAGGGCTCAAGAGGGGCATGAGGAAACCTGGGTTCTAGCTCTGGATGTTCTGCAGCCTCTGAGAACTTCACTCACAAAGGAGAAGCCTCTTCCCCTTAGTTTTCTCTGTGGAATGGTGGGGCCTCCAAGGGCCCGTCCAGCTGTGACATTTTATGGTTTTAGGAAATAATTTGTCTCCTCCTCAGGGAACCCCTGACAAACGAGAGCCTGAGATGGACCGGGTCCAAACTGGGTAAACAACAGCTTACCTGGACCACCTCCAACGCCTCCAACGCCTCCAACACCACCTGGGATTCCCACACCTGGGATGCCAGCACCGGGAACGAGTCCTCCAACACCTCCAACACCTCCAACACCTCCAGCACCTCCAGCACCTGAGGAGGTGAAAGGAAGTCAGTCCTGCTCTAAACCACAGGCACACGAGAGCCAACTCTCAGCCAGCTCGGTTCGAGGAGGGAGCAAGGGGGAGTCTGAGGGATGGGGAGTGGAGGCAGAAGAAGAAAGCAGAGGTGTAGGGAACTCCAAATTAGGGACAAATGGTGAATCATTTCTGCTTGGAATTATACTACAATAGAAGCGCCATGATATGGGGAGGGAGGGACAGAGAGACAGAGACAGACAGAAAGATAGAGACAGAGAAAGAGAGGAGAGAGATAGAGACAGTGAGACAAAGAGACAGAGACAGACAGAAAGGCAGAGATAGAGAAAGAGAGGAGAGAGATAGAGACAGTGAGACAAAGAGACAGAGACAGAAACAGAGAGAGAGACAGAAGCAGAGAGGGAGACAGAGACAGAGAGGGAGAAAGAGAGGGAAAGAGGGAAGGACAGAAGGAGGGAGAAAGAGAGGAAGTCTGTGAACATCTCGTCTTTCTTTCTTTTTCTCCCTCTCTGTCTCCTCTCTGTCTCTCTCCTTTCTCCCTGTCCTCTGTTTCTGTCTTTTACCCCAGTGAGATGGGAAATAAGGGAGTTTTTTTTTTTTTAAACATTTAGTACTTGAAAATAATAATAAACAAAAACCCCGTTGCTTCAGCTATGACCAGACTCCTCACCGGTTACTTCCTGCTCTCCCTCTAACCTCAGCTTATTTCCCAGGAGGGTATTTCCAGGGCCTCATGACATCAGCTCTATGTTGGAGCTATGAGCTAGTGTGGAGTCTGGTGGGGTTTCTGAGGTCTTTCCAGAAGCCTTCCTGCCTGTCAAACACTTCCTGATGTCAGTGACGGGCTTGATCTCAGCTCTGGCTTCCTGGGGATCAGTGGGGCACGGGGTGGGAAGGGGGGAGCTACATCCTCAGGAAGGAGGAAAGAGATGAAGAAGGGTGAGAAGGGAGGAGCAGCCCTTCTGGGGTCAGGGGACTAGGTGGGCAGCTTCCTAAGCCCATGGCCAGGCAGGCAGTGAACTGGATAACAGCATCCCAGATATAGAAGGAGAAGGTAATGTCACCAGGGCCTGGCATGTAGTAAGGACTTAATAAAAGACTTCTGTAATACTTAATAAAAATACTTGCTGACTAACTGACTGACCTCAGAGGCTCTCTGGTCCAGCCATCCCATTTTATAGAGAAAGAAGGTTTGCCCCAAAGAAAGGGAAACCACTTGCTCAGGGTCAGTGGCAGAACTGGAGCATGAATCCAGATTATCTAGCTCCAGAGCTGGTATTATTTCCACTGCACTCCATGGCTTCCAGGGCCCAGACTGATGGGATGTGCTGGCTGTCTCTTTGGGGTCCACCTGCCAGCTTCTAGGGTCCCAAAGTGCCTCCTTGTGGTGGAAGGAGGAGTGGGGAGAGGTCCCTGGTCTGGCCTGGCGTGAGGAGGGAGAGGGCTCTCACGCACACTCGGGGCACTCACCGTATTTAGCTGCTTTGGCAGCGGCGGCGGCGGCAGCGGCTGTAGGAGAGATAGAAGAGAGGGAGACTTGGGGACTTGTGAATTGCCCTGTGGTGGGACGCTGTAGCTAGAGAGCTTCAGTACTTGGGACAGCCCAGAAAGCTGGAACCCCCTCTCTGCCCTCTGCAGAATTCCAGGGATGGAAAAGCCAAGATTCTATCTCCCTAATCGCTTCTGGTGATTGAACCCAAACTCACGGGAGAGAGCTGCCCCGGGGATGCCTCCAGGACCGACACCTGCACCAGGAACAGCTCCAGTACCAGCCCCAAAGCCAGGAAGGCCTCCAGCACCCACACCAAAACCAGGAATTCCAACTCCAGTGCCAGCTCTGGCCCCTGCAGGAAGAAGATAATGCACAGGTGCAAGTGACCAATGGGGAAAGAGACTTCCAGATTCCCCGGTGCCCTTCGGAGTCCAGGATGGGCTGGGATGACCTAGAAGGTACTCACCATACTTGGCTGCTTTAGCTGCTGCTTTGGCCGCTGCGGCTGGGCTTACCGCTCCTGGGAAACGAGAAGGGAGAGAGTAGGGCTCCAGACAAAATAATGACAAAAAAGACCTCAGTTTCTGCCCCTGCTAATGGCGGGGTTAGATTAAATGGCAGTCAAACTCCAAATCATGGAAGCACAGCTCAAAGAGGGCATCTAGTCTACTCTCCCCCATTTCACAGGTGAGGAGATTGAGACCTAGGGAGGCTGACTTGAAAAAGTCAGGTATTAAGTGATAGAAATGGGATTTGAATCCAGGTTTTCTGACCCTATATCCAGGATTCAGTCAGTTTTCCAGCCTGCTTCCCATGAATCACCACCGACTTTATGCAGGTTTTGTGGTTTGTGAGGACCTTTTCATATAGGATCTGATTTGAGCTACTCAACAATCTTGTAGATAGGGACCACAGGTCTTGTTTTATAAGGGAGCAATCTGAGATTCATAGAGACGCCTGTGGTCACACTGCTGATTGGTATCAGAAAAGAGATTCCAATTTGCAGATTGGCATCAAAAAAGAGATTCCAATTTGCAGATTGGTGTCAAAAAAGGGATTCCAATTTGCAGATTGGCGTCAAAAAAGGGATTCCAATTTGCAGATTGGCGTCAAAAAAGGGATTCCAATTTGCTGATTGGTGTCAGAAAAGAGATTCCAATTTGCAGATTGGTATCAGAAAAGAGATTCCAATTTGCAGATTGGCGTCAAAAAAGAGATTCCAATTTGCAGATTGGTGTCAAAAAAGGGATTCCAATTTGCAGATTGGCGTCAAAAAAGGGATTCCAATTTGCAGATTGGCGTCAAAAAAGGGATTCCAATTTGCTGATTGGTGTCAGAAGAGGGATTCCAATTTGCTAATTGGTATCAAAAAAGGGATTCTAATATGCTGATTGGTGTCAGAAAAGGGATTCTAATTCAAGTCCTCCTGGTTCCTAGTCCACTGTACCTCAAACTCAGGAGACCACCCTCCTTCCCTTTTTTCTCTACTCCAATCTCAGCTTTACAGACAGACACAGAGTCACATACATGACTGAATTCAGAAACCATAGCTCTCACCTGGGACACCACCAACACCAGGGACACCACCAACACCTGGGACACCTCCAACACCTGGGACACCTGCAACACTTCCAATCCCTGGGATGCCACCAACACCTGGTACTAAGCCTCCAGCAGCTCCTTCAGAGAGAATAGGGAATTGTCTTTTCCTTTTATGAGATGCCGAGGAGGATCTCTCAGCATCCAAGTGCTTGGGAATAAGCTAGGGATCAGAGTGGTCACCCTTTCCTGAAACGGTCTTAGTTCAAGCCACATGAAGAACCAGGGATATTTAATTCAGAGAAGACTCAGAGGTGGGGAAGGGGATGTATCACTTGCTATCAAGTGCTATCTTGTCAAGGAAAGATGAAGATTTCTTTGCTTGGCCCCAGAAGAGATGACCGAGATCACTGGGTGGCAGTGCAAAGAAACAGATTGGTTTGCTATCAGATAAGATCTCTGAGGATCTGGAAGCTGGAGACCAACAGAGGTCATTCCTTGTTGCTTGGGAGCCATAAAAATGTGCATGATACTTAGTCCATTGCTTTGAACTTTAGTACAGATCCCCAGATGATGACAAAGTGGATGGGGAATCATAGTTCAGGACGAGAGGCCCAACAGGTGACACTAAAGATTTGGGAACCCCAGAAAGGTATAATAATACAAGTCTTCCCTGGAAGAGGAGATCTCTCCTCCATGAGAAAACTGAGAGGCTGAAGGATATGCTCAGAGTCACACAACTGTGATGTGTCAGAAACAAGACCTGCCTCCAAAATCAGCTCTCCATCTTTGCCACCATGCTGCCTCTCATAGGAATATGATGGGAAACAAAAACACACCTCAGGGTGAAATATGGGGATGGGGAAAACTCTGAACCATGGAAGATCCCAATAGGGCTTATGGGTGAAACTTAAGTTTCTCATCCTGAGCTTGGCTTAGAGACTCAGGGAGGATGATGGGAATAGTGCTGAGAACACTCACCATACTTGGCTGCTTTGGCAGCGGCTGCGGCTGCAGCTGGGGACCCAGCTCCTGGAGCAACATAAAGAGAGAAGGGTCTCAGAGAGAAAACCAGACCCTCCTCTTCTATTACTACCAGAACTAGGTGTAAGGAAGCGAGGCAGCCACTTACAGAGGGGTTACACATGAGCAAAGAACAAGGACCAAGCCTCCTGAGGTCAGGGACTGGTATTTAACTAAGGTCTGCATCTCCCTCAGCATCTGGCCTAGTGCACCATAAATAGGGGCCATTAATGGATCTCAAGCACTTATTTACTTGATTTCTCATTCATTCATTCATTCATTCACTTCATTCATTCTCATGGTACAGTTATCCTTTCTTTGCTCTGAGGATACAAACATTTAGGATGGCATGGGATTTTAGGTGTATGTTCCGTACAATATGTGAAATAATGGGTAGATAATTAATTGGGCTGCAGCAAAATTGTTGAAAAACTACTGTAATAAGTACCTCGTACAGATTTGTTGAGTTGATTGAAGTTAACAGTTTTTAAACTTGTTAACTTTTTTAAAATGTGCATTTTTAATACTCTCTCTGAGGGTAGATTTTGGGTGATGACTGGTACACATTGGTCAGTGAGCCCTTCCTGGTTCCTCTCCAGTCATTCAATTCCTGATGTTCCTCCCACACTCCATCATCCCCTTCTCTTTACCTTTGTTCTGGCTGCCTGGAATATTTTCTTTTGTCACTTGAGTCTCTTGGGATCCCAAGACTCAGTTTAAGGATTATCTTCTTCATGAGACCTTTCCTGACCCACACTCCCTTCCAATACCTCCTCCCAAATTAGCTTGTATTTGAATATATTTGCATATATTTCCATATGTACACTTGATCACTTCCATAGAATATAAGCTTCCTGTAGGCAGGGACTTTTTCTTTTTTCTTTTTAATTTTTGGCTGAGTTTTTGGTTAAGTGACTTGCCCAGGGTCACACAGCTAGGAAGTGTTAAGTGTCTGAGACCAGATTTGAACTCAGGTCCTCCTGACTTCAGGGCTGGTGCTTTATCCACTGGGCCACCTAGCTGCCCCAGACAGGGACTTTTTCATCTTTGCCTCTGTATGCCCAGGATTTGACAAGGTTCCTGGTCCACCACATTTTGTATGTCATGTACATGCTTCCTCCCTTCATAGAATGCCTTCTTGAAGGCAGAAATGGCTTCATTTTTTTCCCCTGAGGCAATTGGGTTAAGTGACTTGCCCAGAGTCACACAGCCAGGAAGTGTTAAGTGACTGAAGCCAGATTTGAATTCAGGTCCCCCTAACTTCAGTGCTCCAGCCACTATACCAACTAGCTGCCTCAGTAGCTTCATTTTGTCTCTGTATCTTCAGCACCTACATACACCCAGGGATCTGGAGCTGAAAGGGCTCCCAGAGGCTATAGAGTTCAATCTTCCCTTGTTACAGAGCAGGAAAATAAGGCTGAGAGATGCATCAGCATCCAAGGGGTGGAATGGAGTGGGATGGGGCTATGCAAGGGGCTTGAGGAGAACCCTCAAAGAGTTGGTCATTTCATCCAATTCAACTCTCTGAAAGGGCAGCCCCCAATAGCAAGATGCAAGGCCACTGGCTGGTCCTCAGGGAAAACTTTAAAACACACACACACACACACACACACACACACACACACACACACACACAAACAACAAACCCCCAATGCACCCATTTTCAACACACTCATTAAGAGACTTGTGTGTTTTAAAACAAATCCCACTTTAATCACAGCCACATACTGAGAAACCGCAGGCAGCTCAGTCCCCTGGCCAGAGGGGCCTCAGCAGGAATGTTGAGTGTTCTCTTCCCAGTGTTCCTAAGAGCTGTCCAACTTTGTAATATAACCAGTCCTTCGGATTTGGCTGCCCTCCCCACTGGGCCTGCCCTCACCCCCCTTTTCCTGCTTTCCCTTCTCCCATTAGAGAATTCCATTCATCCCCAGCCCCCTTTCCCCATCAGGCTGATGTTTAAGAGGACAACCCAAGGAAAGGAGGGTGGGGACCCTTGAAGCTGGAGTCTATGACAATTGAATAGAGGGAGCCTCCTGCTCCAATATTAATATTCCCCTCCCCGCTAACTCTAAGGACCACATACACCACTTTCTCCTGGGGTTTCAGAGACTGAGAACACTAGTGGGTGTGGGGGTGTCAGGTTCGCAAAAAGGAGGAGGAAAGAGTGGGACAGACACGCAGAAGGTAAGTGCTTTATAATCAGGAAGGAACATTTTATTTTCGCCCCTCGGTGTCTAGCACATGTCTAGATAAAATGGGTTCTCAATAAACGGTCATTGATTTGAATTCATCTTTGACACTTCTTGCTTTCCTTTGGAAAGGAAGAAATAAAATTTAATAATAAGAAATAAAACGAAGCTTATATTATAAAGGACTTTAGGAGAGGGTGAGATCTCTTGCCAAGGACCTTCCCGATGTATTCAGGGAACGCGGGGCTGTTTGTCAGATATGTTAGAGAGGGAATTCTTCCACTTAATCCGACAAGCATCAGGCCTGTGCTAGACTGTTGGAATACAGAGACGGAAAATCCGCAAGCTTTCCCTGCCCTCGTAAAGCTTCCATTCTACCAGGGAGGGGAAGGGGCATTCAGACATAGAGAAATAAACACGAAGTCATTTAGAGGAGGGGAAGAAACCCGACCAATAAGAAGCTGAACCTTTATGAGAGGCAAGCAGGGAAAAAGCGATCTAGCGGCCGGACCTGATGGTTTCTAAGGACTTTTTAAATATTTGTTGTTTAGTCGTCTCTCAGTTGTGTCCAATTCTTTGTGACCTCACTGGGGGTTTTCCTGGCAAAGATACAGGATATACCTACTAGCTGCCCCAATGGCTTCGTGTTTGTCTCTGTACCTTCAGCCCCTGCACCCCAGGGATCTGGAGCTGAAAGGAATCCCAGAGACCTTCGAGTTCAACCTTCCCTTGTTACAGAGCAAGAAAATAAGGCTGAGATGGGGTTAAGACTGCTCACAGATATCCAGGCAGTTGGCCATTTCCTTCTGCAGCTCATTTTACAGATGAGGAAACTGAGGCAGAAAGTCAAGTGCCATGTGCTCTATGGCACCACCTAGCTGCCACCCTGACATTAATATCAAATCTAGTCCTAAATCCTGCCCAGAAGATTATTTAGGGAAAGAAGACTTGGGGGTACCGGAGAAAGAAAAAGGGAGCAGGAATTGGGGGAAACCAAAAATATAATTCTAGATCTCCCCATAAGTAGCTGGGTGGCTTTGGAAAGTCACTGAAAGTCTCTGTTTCCACCTCTGTGAAATGAGGAGGTTGGAGTGGGTGGTCTCTCAGTCCCTTTCCGCTCCCAATCTCCAATTTGACACTTTAGTACAAAAAGTAGCTGTGGCTAGTCTGATATGATAACAAAAGGAGAAATAAGGCTTGCTTTTCAAGTTATCCAAGGCTTGCCAAATATTTTCCTTAGAACACCTGCGAGTGAAGGGCTATTCTTATACCCATTTTACAGATGAGCAAATAGAGCAAATAGAGGCTGCAGTAGGATTCTGCAAGTAGGATTCGAATGAGGATCTCTTGGCTCAGTTTTCTCACCACCATGCACTTGGGCGGTAAGAAACATTGATCTGAAAGGGCTGAGACCAGGGAATCCTGGATGAGGGGAGAGCAGGCTAAAGAAAGCCGGGAGCTGTTGGAGTGGTTCTGGTGCCGGGGACTGGCTGAAGGAGGGAGTGGGGGTCCGCTCATTAAGAGAACAAAGGGGAGAAGGGGAACTGGTTAGGGTGGGGCGCTGAAAGGGTGACTCACCATACTTAGCTGCTTTTGCTGCTGCAGCTGCCGCAGAACCAACTCCTGGGTTTGGAAATGAGGAGATTTATGGTCAGGTGGGGGGGGTGGCCTCCTACCTCAGCCCTGACATCACCTCCCCAAGAGACCCCTCCCGTGGAGGATGGAAAATGGGGTACGGCCCTAAACCTTTAGGTTGCTGATCCTGTGCTCGTTTCTCTGGCAGCGATTAAGGGCGGCCCTGAACCACCCACGCTCTTACCCCTATTCTGTGTGACCAAGAGTCAACACGGTGAGGTGGGAGGTCAAATCCTGGCTGAACGGGTCCTTTATTGCAGGTAACGGTTCTTATGGAGATCTGGCCCGTGGCCTCAGCCCCCACCTCGACCCCGGCTAAGATGCCCATAGAGCAGTCCCCGTGGCCCTGACTGGAAGGGTGACTGCTGGAGGAAAGCCTGGCCAGGATCCAGGTGCAGGCCTGAGATCTCCCCGCCCTCTCCCACTGCTCTAGATGAACCAGAAAGCGAGGTCATACCTGTTCCAGTGGGGTAGCCCGCTTTCCCCGCGCCTGCCCCAGCTCCGCCAATCCCACCGGGGCCATAACCTTGGAGGGCAGGAAAGAAGAGGGTCAGCCTTCGATTAACCGGACTTCATGCTTATCCCCCAATAAATGAATAGAAATGCTTGGTTTTGTCTTTGAGCTTCCAGCATCCTCTGGGACACAAGATTGGCTTTTTTAACTTAAAAAATGTTTTTTCTTATTATCAACTTGACAAATACGATAATAGGGGCTTAAAATAAACTCTTGATTGAGCAAATGATTAATTAAAAAGTCTCTGTGATTTTGCTACTAACTCATCCAGCGGCCGCGTGGCTAGAGAGCTGGTCTGGAAGGTCAAGAAGACCTGGGTGGGAAGATGGCCTCTGACTCACGCTGACCCCAGTCACCTGACTTCCCAGCTGGAACCTTCACTTCCAAGGGGCAGAGCAGCGGGCGCTCAGAATCACCTCCGAGGCTGGACTAAGTCCCCTCCTCCGTTACATGGGTCTTGGGGGGCCTCTGGGACCCTGGGGGTGACCACAAACACTCACCGTAAGGCAGCTTTCCCGTGCTGTAGGGCAGTCCATAGCCACCTGAGAGGAAGACAAGGCTTGCTGGGGGGATTCGTCCTTGCTCCATCCCGGGAGGGAGCCCCGAGCCCAGGAGCAGAGCCCGGGGCGGGGTGACAGGAAGGTGCCTCTGCCCCAGCATCCCTCCCCGCTCCGGACGCATCAGGGAAGGTGGGACCCGCTTCCTACAATCTGTGACCTCGGCCCGGCCATTCATCACACGTCTCACAGGACCCCAGATTCAGAACGGGAAGGACTTTGAGGGACATTTGGACCAGTTAGCTGCTAGTCATGTGGTGCTCAGTCCAGATCCCGGGATTTGCTGAGGGAAGGGGGTTTTCCTAGCTTCCTCCTAGCGCCGGCACCGTGAGACCCTGGGACGGGGCCACAGCTTCCCCTTCCCTCTGTGGGCTCGGGCTCCGGGTGCAGACGGTGCTGGCAGAGGGGGTCCGGCCACCGAGCCCCGGCCTCCTGGAGGCGAGAGCCTTTCCCCGGCTCGGACTTCATAGGGAGAGGGGAGAGAGACCGCTGAACTCCAGCAAGGAAGGAGCCACGGCTCGGGAGGGGGTCACCCAGGGCAGTCTGGGATTATTCACAGTGGTTAAGCATCCCCCCCCCCATTCCCAGTGGGATGTCAGTGGGACTGAGGCGGCCCCTCTGAGGACAAGCTCCATTGGGATTCAGCCCTGGCGGTGAGCCCCCATCCCCCACGCTGCCTCTCGGGCTGCTCCAAACATTTCGGGGAGTAGGATCAGGCTCACAGAGGTGACACTCTCAGATCGGGAGAGAGGCTGGGCTTCCCAGGGGGGGGGGGGGCGGATAGGAGAGTGGCTTGTAGAGTTAGAACTAAGGGCAGGCAGCATGGCTCTGCCTCAGGGCACGACACTACAAGATCTACCACAGAGAGTGTTTTTTTTTTTGCTAGGTAATTGGGGTTAAGTGACTTTCTCAGGGTCACACAGCAAGTTAAGTAGGACGTGTCTGAAGCCAGATTTTTTTTTTTCCTTTTCCAAGACCTTTACTACTCACCACTAATTTCCCTATGGTCACTTACTAATTTTTTTTTTTTTTTGAAGCCAGATTTGAATTCAGGTTCTCCTGACGGGGCAGGTGCACGACGCACCGTGCCATTCAGCTGTTCCCTGAGGATACTTCTCAACCCAACTTCTTATACATGTTCACATTCCCGATGCTCTCAGCCCCGCCTTTCACGGTCCATAGACCCTTATTTTGTGATCTGCCGGTGTCTCCTCTGCTTCCTCTCTCAGGCCCAAGGCCTCCTGGGAACCCGGTCACACACCGGGGCGGAGCTTTCGAATCTTACCTCTGGCGGGTTCAAATTCAGGAACACCTGGGTGCAGACCCTCCCCTGACCCTAGGTGTGTGACTGTGGGCAATTCACTTTAACTCTCTGAGATTCATCCGTAAAATGGGTGTGCAGATAACGGCCCAGAACCAAACTTTCATAGACATTGCAAGGAGAGTGCAGCGTAAACGCAGTGTTCCTCAGAACCCCCACCCCACCCCCTGATTAGTTAGTGGCTCACCTGGGAGCTTGGGGGCCTTGATAGGGTAGCCCAAGGGAACTCCTGGCTGCTGACCTCCAAAGGGCCCGACTCCTACAAATGAGAAAGAATCATGGGAGCTCCCTCTCCGCCCTCCTGGCCCGCTCAAGAAAGGCCCCGATTGGCTCTCCATGGTCTGTCCCCAGCACTGCCGTCTATACCATAGCCACACTCAAGCCAGGCTGGCTTCCGGCTCCGGCCTCCAGATCTTGCCTTGCCTCCCGGTACGGCCTTCCCTCCCCGGCCCCTCTCCAAGTCACGTTAACTCTTGGAGACCTGCCTCCCGTCCCAGTCACCCCCAAAGCCTTGCCTTACTACCCCAGTCACCCCTCTCTTAACCCAGCATGCTTAATTATCTCTTGTCTGAACTTCTTTTTATTTCCATGTGTCAGAATCCTGGCTCCCCAGTGAGACTTTGGGAGCAGAGTGCCCGTCTCACTCCCCTCAGAGTGCCCAGCACTGGGCTACGCGCCAGGCCCTCGATGAGCTGGATTTGGGAGTTCTCTTATCTTTTCTCCATCTATCAGGGGTGGAGAAAGTACAGGGACCCAGGTCCCAAAGAGTTTGGGAATCCCACACCCTGCCTTGTCTACACCGGCCTCCTGAACACCCTGCCTTGTCTACACCGGCCGCCTGAACATCCTGCCTTGTCTACACCGGCCGCCTGAACATCCTGCCTTGTCTACACCGGCTGCCTGAACATCCTGCCTTGTCTACACCGGCCGCCTGAACATCCTGCCTTGTCTACACCGGCCGCCTGAACATCCTGCCTTGTCTACACCGGCCGCCTGAACACCCTGCCTTGTCTACACCGGCCGCCTGAACACCCTGCCTTGTCTACACCGGCCGCCTGAACAGCGGGGCAGTCTCAGGCTGGGACAGGGGCAGCAGCAGCTCTCTCACCTGGAATTCCTGCAAAAGCTCCGCCTCCTCCTGCAACAAAAGAGAAACGAGTGGCTACCTGCCGTGGAGGATGTCCTAGCATCCTGGGATGTCAGAGCTGAGCGGGCTCATTTAGTCCAACCTTCATTATTATGGAGGAAGACCCTGAAGCTCCGAGAAGGAGAAGGGGGCTTAGTCCAGAGGAGAAAGGGGATTTCTCATCGGGATCACTGACATTTGGTGCCGTGTAGACATGGCTTCCATCTGGAGCCATGGAAAGCAGGCTGACTTTGAAGCAGGAAGACCTGAATTCAAATCCTCCCTTTATCATTTCTCACTTATGAGATCTTATGCCAGTTAACCCATCTCGGATTATTGAAAATATCCAGGTATTTGGGGGCCCACGTGGGACCCCATGACCTTTCCTTTCTATGGGTTTGACCCTGAGAGGGCCGAGGAGACGTCTGGGAGAACCACAATCAGACAAAACGTGGGTCTCGCTCATGACACGAGCATGTCGGTGGAGGGGGAGTCCTGGACTTCCAGGACACCAGCGGCCTCCGCCCCCCTTGCTGCGTGACTTTGGCCACGTTATTTTACCTCTACGGGAAAAATCAGAGCTAAAAACTGCCCTGCACTTCAAGAATTATTGGGGGGTCAGGAAAACCAGGAATGTGGAAGGCTTCGAGAAAGACAAGAGAGCTAGGGCTGAAAGGTGGGCATTTCTCCTGGTCTTCAGTGGGGAAGGATTTCGAGTGTCTCTGGGTGGGGAAGGTGATGCAAGGGCAGAAGCGCGCCCCTCCCTCATCCTCCCACCAAGACCCCTGGGACGCCTCCTCTGATGCCTCAATTCCTGCCACTGAGAGACTCGTCACTTTGCTTGGGATCCCAAGAGGCTTTAATGATTCCGGCATCTTTAAATGCTACGGTAGACCTGGAGAATCATGTCCTTTCTATCCACGTGAAGATCACGGGTTCTCCAGGGCGGCTGGAGCTTTGGGACGAGGCCTCTGAGCGACGGGCCCGGAGCTTTTGCGATTACTACGTACCTGGGGCTTTGGGCTTGACTCCGGTTCCCGTCGGCACACCTGGCAGGACCCCGACTCCGGGGAACCGTCCCCCTGAAACCAAAAGGAGGCGCATTCACTGAGGGCGAGTCCTCCCCCTCCCCAGCCCAGAACTGCAGCAGCCCCCCTCTCCCCTGGTCTGGCGCGGTCCCGCTTCGGCCCGGCCCCCCAAGCTTTGCTCCTTGGGAAGGGAGCCTTCCTTGACCAGAGGAGCCCACAATGATTTCTCCCTCCTCTGGTTACTCTTGTCAGTATCAGTCAGGCACATTAGGCACTGGAACTTTAGACCCTCACCAGCCCTATGGCCCTGGCCTTCCCTTCTGCTTGCCTCAGTTTCCTCATCTGTATAAGGGGGACAATAGAGAACTCCTCCCTCCACGGTTGTGAGGGTCACACGAGCATTTTAAAAAGGGCCATGTTTTTAGCTGTTATTGTTATCCTCCCCCAGTGAAGCTGCTTGGGGGCAGGGATCACGCCCCGTACTTCGGCATGTCCCCCTTAGCCGGGCGCCCTGTGCGGAGGAGAGTCCCTGAGAGAGCGGAGGCAGAGGGGCTGTCTCCCCGGGACTGCTTCTCCAACCGTCTGGGAACAGGGCTTTTAGGGGATCTCGGACGTGGGAGAGGGAGAAGAGGACGTGGCCTCTCGCCATTCCCAGCACACCCAGAACCGGAAGCGGACTGGCTTCTGACACCGAGGAGGGACAAGAGCCCCGGGGCGCGCCTCCTAAAGCGGGGCCCCCATCCGCATTCCTTCTCCCCGCCTGCGTGTGGGAGACGCCGCTGCGCGTCGGGCCTGTCCCGGACCGGGCTCTGGGACGGCCAGCTCCTCGCCCCCCCCCGGCCAGGCCCCTCCAGCCCATGAGCTTCTCCCCAGCTATCCTCTATCTATGCTTTTGGATTCTAAGAAATGGGAATAGAAGCCCGTGAGCTCTTTCCGTTAGCCTCCTCCTCAAACCCTGGAGGGAAAACTCAGCTATGGGGAGGGGATGGGGGCCCTGGCGTCTTGTCCAGGAGATGGCAGCTGGTGCCATTCTCATCCCTGACCCGTGGGCAAGACTCGGCCTCCCTCCCCAAGTCCTTGCTTCCCAGCCTCGTTCTTACCTGCTCCTGGAAGCACGCCACCTGGATAGACTCCGGGAAGCCCCACACCTAGGACGAAGTAAATGAGGGGGAACAGGTGAGTGGTACAGGCCCAAAGAGAGGAGCAACAGCCACGGGAGGAGTTTGGGCCCCACAAAAGGCCCGGAATCTCCCATTCATCCCCAATACACCTTCGCTGCCCCATCTTCTCAAGCTGGCTCTTTCCTTGGTTTCTTGAACTTTCTCTGTCTCTGAATCTGTCGCTCCTTCCCTCTCTCTCCTGTGTCTGTGTCTCTCTGTCTTTGTCTCCATCCCTCCTTCTCTATCTTTCTCTGGGTCTGTTTCTGTCTGTCTTTGTCTGCCTCTCTGTCTCTGTCTCTCTGTCTCCACCTGTCTCTGTCTCTCCTCTATGTGTCTCTCTGAATCTATCTCTCTCTCTTTCCATCTCTGAATGTCTCTGTCTCTGCCTCCTCCTGTCTCTTTCTGTCTCTCTCCATCTCTGGATATCTCTGTCTGTCTCCACCTGTCTCTGTCTCTCCTCTGTGTCTCTCTGCCCCTGCCTCAGTGATGTCCCTCAGGCTGCAGTTGTCCCTCTGACATTCTTCTCCCAGGTCACAGAGAGCTTCCTTACCCTTCCGCCCCACCCTCCTCAAAATCCCCCCCCCTTTCCCTAAATGACCTGTTAGGGACCCATTGTCTATGGATTTACCCAAAGCCTTCTGAAACATGTTTCTATTTCCAGTCTGTCCCCCCTCCCCCAATGACGAGTTCCAGATGTTGGCTCCCTGATAAGCAAAGTAGGGCATTCTGTCCTAAAATCACCTCCCATGAGCTGGGGGAGGCAGAGCAGACACAATGATCTCAGTGTCTGGCATACAGCAGGTGCTTAATAAATGCCTGTTGCTTGATTGCGTAGCCACAAAACACCACGGGGGCACGGGTGCTCCTCCCAGTCCCACCACTAACAGTGTGAATTTTGGACCCACTCCCCTCTCTCCCAGGGTCTTGGTTTCTTCCTCTGTAAAATGACAGAGTTGGATTAAACGAGCAGATTTTATTGATTTTTATAGCTGGGCTGTGAAGCTTTGGTGAATGGAATCATGGTCCCATTTGACTTATAGAAAGCACAGAATCATAACTTTGGAGCGAGGGGGAGACTTATAGGTCATTTAATCCAAACTTTTATTTTATGGAGGAGGAAATTGGGACCCGGGGGAAATTTAGCAGGTTTATCAGGGTCGGGCCTGTAAGCCAGGCCCGCGGCTCCACACCCGCTTTTGTCTCTGGCAGAAGGACCCTTTCCGTCTGCCCCCTCGCATGGTGGCCCCAGACCCTCCTGCCCTCCCGGGTCCCTCGAGCTGACCTCGTCTTCCGTGTCTACGTGCAGACCTCAGGACTGACCTGGAACTTTCCCTGGCTTCCCTCCGGCCCCGACTCCGGCCCCAGTCTGAGGTACCACGGCACCTGGTGGGGGGGAAGAGGAGGGCGGCCCATCAGAGCCGGCTCCGGGAGGACCTCTTGGGCACTGAGGGTCCTCGGCGGAGACCCAGACGGGACAGAGGGACTTTACCTGTGGACACTCCTCCGCCGACCCCTCCGACCCCCGCCGACCCCTCCGACCCCTCCGACTCCTCCAACACCGCCGACTCCTCCGACGCCACCAGCACCAAGACCTGAGGGATCAGAAGAGAAGGCAGGGTTAGAGAAGCCGGTCCTGGCTCGGCCCTCGTCGGCCACTCCATCACGGATATGTCAGAGCATCTCTCTGAGCCTCGACTTCCCCACATGTAAATTGGGCTCAGGGAGCAGGAAAAGACTCCCCGGAGGGGCCCACGGAGGGAGGGACGTGCTTCCTTCCTCTGAGGGGCATCCTGCCGGGAAATACTCACCAGCCTTGGCGGCCGCTTTGTAAGCCGCTCCTGCGGCGGGGCCCGTCAGCAGTCCCCCTGGGTAGGCCCCCCCCTGGGAAGCCGCCCAGCCCTGTGGGAGAGAAGCAGTGAGTCACTCTCCCTCGAGGTCTCATCCTGTATCCTGCCTGCCCTTAACGAGAGCCCGGAGATGCTCGGGAATCACGCCCTGTCTGCAAGGCATCTCCCTGTCCAGAGAACCCCAAACCCTTGGTCCTCCCCCCTTCGAATCCTACCCAGCCTTTAATGAAGGCTCATTCCCCGGGGCAGCCTCTCCTTACCTCCCTCTCCCTCAAGCGCCTTCCTCTCCCTCGTGGGGGCTTGTGGGGAAGGGGCGCTTGCTGCAGAAGCTAATCCTAGACTGTCTTATCTCCTTCTCTCTTCTGGCTGTTAGAGCTAAAGGCAGCTCTGGGCTCTAAAGCCGGGGCTCTTAACCTGGGGTCCATGGGAGATTTTGAGGAGACTTTGAACTCGGGTGAGAAAAAAATTACATTTTAATTTTCATTACTCTCTGATACCGAGCATTGCATTCACCCCTGAAAGGAGAGAGCCATTGGAGGGGTCTGCAGGGTTTTACAAGACTGCCCAGAGGGTCCGGGACGCAAAAAGGATTAAGGACCCCAATCTAGTCCATCTTCTTCATTTGCCAGTGGGGAGAAGGAGGCTCAGAGAGGGAAGGTGACGTGCAAATTCACCCAGTTCTGCAATGATACTTTGGTCTTTTCTCTCCATGTGAGGCTGGGAACAGTGTCTTATATGTCTCCCACTGGATTCTGGGATAATTATTATGACTAATTGATCTGAACAAAATCGGAGGGCAGTAATAGTAGATGCAGTGCTGGACTTGGCTCTGGGGGATCGTGGGCAAGTCCCCGTGCCCTGGGCAGCTCTGTAAGAGTGTGAGCTGCACACAGGGGCTGGTCTGCCCTGATAGGAGCGGGTTTCCTCATCTAGGAATTCCCCACACCAAAAATCACAGGATTGGCTGAATCAAAAATAAAGGGAGATCTTGGGAAGACCTGGGAGGCAGGTGCCCTGCCGGTCACTAGGGAGACAGTTTTGCACTCAGGTAGTTGTTTTCTGTCTCGGTAACAATTGTCCTTGTTTAAGTGAGGAAATGAAGAGCTCTTTCTTTTCTGTCTTTCTCTCTGTGTCTGTCTCTGTCTGTCTCTTTTTCTCTCCTTCTTTCTGTCTCTCTCTGTGTCCCTCCCTTTTTCTTTCTGTTTCTCTATTTCCCTCCCTCCCTCTCTAACTCTGTCTCTCTTCTCTTTTTCTTTCTCTATTAGAAAATCTTCATAAATAAATCTCCAATATATACATACACACACATGCATGCGTATATATATGCACAAACATCTAGATTTATATAAGTGGTTTTCTATTCTACATGCACGTGCACATGGAAACCTCCTGCACGTAGTCTCCCTTGGATTATTTCCTATTTGTTTCCCCAGCGCCTGGCCCACAGGGAGGCCTAATCAACGCTTGCTGGTGAATTGACCTTCTGTACATGGAATCCTTTGGGATCCTCCGGGATCAGATTTCTATGATTTGGGAGTGAGATCTGGCAGAACCCACCCTTGGTTAATTGCACAGATTCATTTTGCGTAAGATGAAATCCGGCAGCTCCAGACGGAGCCGTCTCTGGGCCATGCTTTTCATACTCACCTCCTCCAAGTCCTCCAGGGCCTGGAGAGAGAAAGAGATGAAGTGAGCACAGGGCAGGCCCCCCTCCTCATTTATCCCCCCCATTTTTTACCTCCCCCAGCAGTAACTCGCCTCCTCTTGCACTCTTTGTGGAGGGACTGAGAAAGGAGCTCAGAGGTGGGGTTGAAATGGATCTCTGAGGCCACGAAACCCAACTTCTTCATGCTACAGAGGGGGAGACTGAGGCCCAGAGAAGGAAAGGCAGGCTTCGAAGCTGGGTTCTCAGGCTCTCGGAATCCCTGTCGCTGAGCTGAGGCCTTGTTCTGGTCCCTGTGCACCATCTGCCTTCATCTGCCTCCTTTCCTTCCCGTCCCATGTCTCCCTGCTCCCCCATCATCTCCTGCCTTTCGCTTGGCCAGCACTCCCAGACCCCGCAGTCTTTCTCCTCACTGCGCTCTTTCCTGCGGGCCTTTCGCTCGGGGAGTCCATCCATGAGCAGATTGAAACGGAAATGTTTATGAGGGGTGGAATGGGTCCCTCTGGCTCTGGTCTCCTTTCCCCTTCCAACATCTGGGGCTAATCATTCCCTCTTTCCCTGCTCCAGGCAGAAATTCCACTGCCCTTGGCTAGAGGAACTGATGGGCAATGGGAGTTCACAACTGTACAGAGTTTGTTTTCAATTATGTGGAAGGGCGCTCTTTGTTTTTCTTTCCACGAACGGGAAACATAAAGCCTGGGGCTGCCGGGCCCGGGGGGGCCGCTCACCAAGAGACCCGATGGGCTCGGACCCTTTCTAGTGAATGGCAGACAGGGCTGGGGTCAGGCTGGAGGGGAGGGGGTGAGAGAGAGCAGGAGGAGAGCGAATCCCGGCACACCTGGCTGCTGTGCGGCCCCTCGGGAGTGGGGCCCAGGTTCTCCTTGACTCATGCGGAAGGGGAATTATGGGAAGAGGGAATCTTGGGACCCACTGGGACACACAGATTTTGTCCGAGCCTTCTTTGTCTCTACCAGGAGAGAGAATCGGTGGCACTAACGGGATGGAGTCGGCCATTAGGGGAGGCTACAGAGCCCCAAGGAGACCCCCGTTGACCATGTCTGGGGACCTGGGGAGGTCTCTCCGACCATCTCTCTGACCAGTCTCTTGAGAAAGAGACTCATCTCTGACCTTCAGTCTCTTTTTCTTTCGAGTAATCACAATCCAGACTCAGAGTTGGAAGTCATCTCGGAAGTCCCTGACTAAGAGGATAGCCGCCCATAAAGGACCAGCCGGACTTTGGAAACTTTCATTGACGGGTCCTGGTTAGAACAGCCCCTTCTCCTTTGGGACAGTTCATTTAGGACGTTGTTTTTTCTGTCTCTCTGTAACTTCCCCCATTGGGAGGTCATCGGAGTCAGAGAAACAGTGGGAAACTTTCACAGGTCTGAGCTTTGGAGTCGGAGGACTTGGGTAAAAATCCTCCACTGATGCTTCCTCCGGATGTGGCCCTGGGCAACAGGCCTCTGAGCCTCAGTTTCCTTAATCGTAAAAGAACAGTCATAACACCCGCTGCCTTGGCTTTTGGTCATGAGACAGTGGAAGATGGGGAAAAACTGAGGAGAAAAGTCAAAATGTGTTATGGAGTGAGGTCTCACTTCTGCCTTTGGGGACATGACTCGGACCGGCTGAGGGCCCATGGCCTCCTAGGGTCTGACTGCACTTGAGGCCTTTGAAAAGGAAAGATTTCCTTAAAAGAGAGCTGATCATCTAAGCTCCCGGGGGATTTGAAAGGCCCAGTCCAGGGTTGGTCTAGGGCTCTTTGTGGATGGCCATTCTAACTTCTGGAGGCCCCATCAGCACCAGCACCTCTGAGGGTTTGGCCAATGGGCCATCTGGGGGGTAGGGAGTGGATGGGGGGTCCCTGGGTAAGGCCAGAGGCTGCCCTGCCTTCCTCATGGGGAGGGCGCCTGGGAGGGAGAGCGCTCACCCTTGCCTGCTCTTTTACCCGTCCCCTCAGGGAGGAGGAGGAGGAGCTGGGGCCACCATCAGTCCTCACTAATGTGCCCTCCAACCTCAGCACATAGAAAGTCAGTCTGAAAGGGGGGTGGAAGGGTCTCAGACTTACCTCCCCCAAGTCCAGCAAGACCGCCGATACCTGGAAAGAGGGCAATGGCTGAGTGAACTGGGACAGGGAGGGGAGGGGAGGAGGGAGGATGGTCAGCAGGACCCTCCCCCCTCCCCAAATGGAAATCAGACAAGCTCATGGAAGCCCCTCCCCCACATCCCTCTCCTTTCCTAGAAGCAGCCCTCCCCTCCTTCCTCTCCTCCTTCCTCCCTTTCTTCCTTCCCTCTCTCTTCCCCTCCCTCCTCCCCTCCTTCCCTCCCTTCTGTCCTCCCTTCTGTCCTCCCCTCCTCTCCCCCACTCTCTTTCTCTCCCTTCCTTTCTCTCCCCATTCTCCTCCACTTTTTCTGGCTCTTCCTCCTATCTCTCTCCTCTATCTCTCTCCAACAGTCTCTCTGTGGCGCTCCCCATCTCTGTGGAGCTCTCTGTCTCTCCCCAGCCCTGACGTCTCTATCTTTTTGATGTC